>NW_027456029.1:0-7500 GCF_040206685.1 Ascaphus truei | reverse complement strand
CATACATCGCAGCCTACTGTATCTATACATACATCGCAGCCTACTGTATCTATACATACATCGCAGCCTACTGTATCTATACATACATCGCAGCCTACTGTATCTATACATACATCGCAGCCTACTGTATCTATACATACATCGCAGCCTACTGTATCTATACATACATCGCAGCCTACTGTGTCTATACATACATCGCAGCCTACTGTATCTATACATACATCGCAGCCTACTGTATCTATACATACATCGCAGCCTACTGTATCTATACATACATCGCAGCCTACTGTGTCTATACATACATCGCAGCCTACTGTATCTATACATACATCGCAGCCTACTGTATCTATACATACATCGCAGCCTACTGTATCTATACATACATCGCAGCCTACTGTATCTATACATACATCGCAGCCTACTGTATCTATACATACATCGCAGCCTACTGTGTCTATACATACATCGCAGCCTACTGTATCTATACATACATCGCAGCCTACTGTATCTATACATACATCGCAGCCTACTGTGTCTATACATACATCGCAGCCTACTGTATCTATACATACATCGCAGCCTACTGTATCTATACATACATCGCAGCCTACTGTATCTATACATACATCGCAGCCTACTGTATCTATACATACATCGCAGCCTACTGTATCTATACATACATCGCAGCCTACTGTATCTATACATACATCGCAGCCTACTGTATCTATACATACATCGCAGCCTACTGTATCTATACATACATCGCAGCCTACTGTATCTATACATACATCGCAGCCTACTGTATCTATACATACATCGCAGCCTACTGTATCTATACATACATCGCAGCCTACTGTATCTATACATACATCGCAGCCTACTGTGTCTATACATACATCGCAGCCTACTGTATCTATACATACATCGCAGCCTACTGTATCTATACATACATCGCAGCCTACTGTATCTATACATACATCGCAGCCTACTGTATCTATACATACATCGCAGCCTACTGTATCTATACATACATCGCAGCCTACTGTATCTATACATACATCGCAGCCTACTGTATCTATACATACATCGCAGCCTACTGTATCTATACATACATCGCAGCCTACTGTATCTATACATACATCGCAGCCTACTGTATCTATACATACATCGCAGCCTACTGTATCTATACATACATCGCAGCCTACTGTATCTATACATACATCGCAGCCTACTGTATCTATACATACATCGCAGCCTACTGTATCTATACATACATCGCAGCCTACTGTATCTATACATACATCGCAGCCTACTGTGTCTATACATACATCGCAGCCTACTGTGTCTATACATACATCGCAGCCTACTGTATCTATACATACATCGCAGCCTACTGTATCTATACATACATCGCAGCCTACTGTATCTATACATACATCGCAGCCTACTGTATCTATACATACATCGCAGCCTACTGTATCTATACATACATCGCAGCCTACTGTATCTATACATACATCGCAGCCTACTGTATCTATACATACATCGCAGCCTACTGTATCTATACATACATCGCAGCCTACTGTATAACTAGATGAGTCAGAGCGATGCTCGCAGGACTCAATAGCCTTATATCAAAATCTGTTCCGTATTATCATTAGGTGAATTAATGTCACAAGTAACCATATTATATATATTAGCACAAAGCCTAGGACAATAACCTCATTAACCCCCTGGAGTAATAATGAACTTAGTGACTAGTCTCATACCCCCCCGCAGTAATAATGAACTTAGTGACTAGTCTCATACCCCCCCGCAGTAATAATGAACTTAGTGACTAGTCTCATACCCCCCCCCCGCAGTAATAATGAACTTAGTGACTAGTCTCATACCCCCCGCAGTAATAATGAACTTAGTGACTAGTCTCATACCCCCCCCCCGCAGTAATAATGAACTTAGTGACTAGTCTCATACCCCCCCCGCAGTAATAATGAACTTAGTGACTAGTCTCATACCCCCCCCCCCGCAGTAATAATGAACTTAGTGACTAGTCTCATACCCCCCCAGGGGAATTGGATATCATTTTTGAAGTTATTTGAAATTTATTTTAGAAATGGGGCCAATTCTATCTGCTCATTACCTGTGAGTATTCTCTGCTACCAGAGTGGTCGTGACGTGGCTGCACAGTGGTCACGCCGGGACGTGGCTGCACAGTGGTCCCGCCGGGACGTGGCTGCACAGTGGTCCCGCCGGGACGTGGCTGCATAGTGGTCACGCCGGGACGTGGCTGCATAGTGGTCACGCCGGGACGTGGCTGCACAGTGGTCACGCCGGGACGTGGCTGCATAGTGGTCACGCCGGGACGTGGCTGCACAGTGGTCACGCCGGGACGTGGCTGCATAGTGGTCACGCCGGGACGTGGCTGCACAGTGGTCACGCCGGGACGTGGCTGCACAGTGGTCACGCCGGTACGTGGCTGCATAGTGGTCACGCCGGGACGTGGCTGCATAGTGGTCACGCCGGGATGTGGCTGCAGGCTTATAACGCTTTGGCCAAAGGGTGTCTGTCACACGGGGACAGCGTCGGGCGTCTGTCACACTGGGGGCAGCGTCGGGCGTCTGTCACACTGGGGGCAGCGTCGGGCGTCTGTCACACGGGGGCAGCGTCGGGCGTCTGTCACACGGGGCAGCGTCGCGCGTCTGTCACACGGGGGCAGCGTCGGGCGTCTGTCACACGGGGCAGCGTCGCGCGTCTGTCACACGGGGCAGCGTCGCGCGTCTGTCACACGGGGGCATCGTCGGGTGTCTGTCACACGGGGGCAGCGTCGGTGTCTGTCACACGGGGCAGCGTCGCGTGTCTGTCACACGGGGGCAGCGTCGGTGTCTGTCACACGGGGCAGCATCGGGCGTCTGTCACACGGGGGCAGCGTCGGGCGTCTGTCACACGGGGGCAGCGTCGCGTGTCTGTCACACGGGGGCAGCGTCGGGCGTCTGTCACACGGGGGCAGCGTCGCGTGTCTGTCACACGGGGGCAGCGTCGGGCGTCTGTCACACGGGGGCAGCGTCGCGTGTCTGTCACACGGGGGCAGCGTCGGGCGTCTGTCACACGGGGGCAGCGTCGGGCGTCTGTCACACGGGGGCAGCGTCGGGCGTCTGTCACACGGGGGCAGCGTCGGGCGTCTGTCACACGGGGGCAGCGTCGGGCGTCTGTCACACGGGGGCAGCGTCGCGTGTCTGTCACACGGGGGCAGCGTCGGGCGTCTGTCACACGGGGCAGCGTCGCGCGTCTGTCACACGGGGGCAGCGTCGGGCGTCTGTCACACGGGGGCAGCGTCGGGCGTCTGTCACACGGGGGCAGCGTCGGGCGTCTGTCACACGGGGGCAGCGTCGGGCGTCTGTCACACGGGGGCAGCGTCGGGCGTCTGTCACACGGGGGCAGCGTCGGGCGTCTTTCACACGGGGGCAGCGTCGGGCGTCTGTCACACGGGGGCAGCGTCGGGCGTCTGTCACACGGGGCAGCGTCGGGCGTCTGTCACACGGGGGCAGCGTCGGGCGTCTGTCACACGGGGGCAGCGTCGGGCGTCTGTCACACGGGGGCAGCGTCGGGCGTCTGTCACACGGGGGCAGCGTCGGGCGTCTGTCACACAGGGGCAGCGTCGGGCGTCTGTCACACGGGGGCAGCGTCGGGCGTCTGTCACACGGGGGCAGCGTCGGGCGTCTGTCTTTTGATGTAAGAGAGACAGCGTCCATACACCAGGGTAAAAGAGTGTGTGTCAGTGTGTGATTTGCCCTACTCTCTCTTACAGCCCCATCATCCTCACTGTGGCCAAGTGCTGGGACCCCTCCCCCCAGGGATACTTCACCTTACCCCGGAGTGAGTACCGCCTCCCCTCCTCCCTCCTCCCCCTGTCTCTCCCTCTCCCCCTCTCTCCCCCCAGGGATACTTCACCTTACCCCGGAGTGAGTACCGCCTCCCCTCCTCCCTTCTCCCCCTGTCTCTCCCTCTCCCCCTCTCCCCCCAGGGATACTTCACCTTACCCCGGAGTGAGTACCGCCTCCCCTCCTCCCTTCTCCCCCTGTCTCTCCCTCTCCCCCTCTCTCCCTCTCTCCCCCCAGGGATACTTCACCTTACCCCGGAGTGAGTACCGCCTCCCCTCCTCCCTTCTCCCCTGTCTCTCCCTCTCCCCCTCTCTCCCTCTCTCCCCCCAGGGATACTTCACCTTACCCCGGAGTGAGTACCGCCTCCCCTCCTCCCTTCTCCCCCTGTCTCCCTCTCCCCCTCTCTCCCTCTCTTCCCCCAGGGATACTTCACCTTACTCCGGAGTGAGTACCGCCTCCCCTCCTCCCTTCTACCCCTGTCTCTCCCTCTCCCCCTCTCTCCCCCAGGGATACTTCACCTTACCCCTGAGTGAGTACCGCCTCCCCTCCTCCCTTCTCCCCCTGTCTCTCCCTCTCCCCCTCTCTCCCTCCCCCCAGGGATACTTCACCTTACCCCGGAGTGAGTACCCGCCTCCCCTCCTCCCTTCTCCCCCTGTCTCTCCCTCTCTCCCTCTCTCCCTCTCCCCCTCTCTCCCTCTCTCCCTCTCCCCCTCTCTCCCTCTCCCACCCAGGGATACTTCACCTTACCCCGGAGTGAGTACCGCCTCCCCTCCTCCCTTCTCCCCCTGTCTCTCCCTCTCCCCCTCTCTCCCCCCAGGGATACTTCACCTTACCCCGGAGTGAGTACCCGCCTCCCCTCCTCCCTTCTCCCCCTGTCTCTCCCTCTCCCCCTCTCTCCCCCCAGGGATACTTCACCTTACTCCGGAGTGAGTACCCGCCTCCCCTCCTCCCTTCTCCCCCTGTCTCTCCCTCTCCCTCTCCCCCTCTCTCCCTCTCTCCCCCCAGGGATACTTCACCTTACCCCGGAGTGAGTACCGCCTCCCCTCCTCCCTTCTCCCCCTGTCTCCCTCTCCCCCTCTCTCCCTCTCTCCCCCCAGGGATACTTCACCTTACCCCGGAGTGAGTACCGCCTCCCCTCCTCCCTTCTCCCCCTGTCTCTCCCTCTCCCCCTCTCTCCCCCCAGGGATACTTCACCTTACCCCGGAGTGAGTACCGCCTCCCCTCCTCCCTTCTCCTCCTGTCTCTCCCTCTCCCCCTCTCTCCCTCTCTCCCCCCAGGGATACTTCACCTTACCCCGGAGTGAGTACCGCCTCCCCTCCTCCCTTCTCCTCCTGTCTCTCCCTCTCCCCCTCTCCCCCTCTCTCCCCCCAGGGATACTTCACCTTACCCCGGAGTGAGTACCGCCTCCCCTCCTCCCTTCTCCCCCTGTCTCTCCCTCTCCCCCTCTCTCCCCCCAGGGATACTTCACCTTACCCCGGAGTGAGTACCGCCTCCCCTCCTCCCTTCTCCCCCTGTCTCTCCCTCTCTCCCTCTCTCCCCCCAGGGATACTTCACCTTACCCCGGAGTGAGTACCGCCTCCCCTCCTCCCTTCTCCCCCTGTCTCTCCCCTCTCCTCCTCTCTCCCTCTCTCCCCCCAGGGATACTTCACCTTACCCCGGAGTGAGTACCGCCTCCCCCCCTTCCCTTCTCCCCCTGTCTCTCCCTCTCCCCCTCTCTCCCCCCAGCGATACTTCACCTTACCCCGGAGTGAGTAACGCCTCCCCTCCTCCCTTCTCCCCCTGTCTCTCCCTCTCTCCCTCTCTCCCCCCAGGGATACTTCACCTTACCCCGGAGTGAGTACCGCCTCCCCTCCTCCCTTCTCCCCCTGTCTCTCCCTCTCTCCCTCTCCCCCTCTCTCCCTCTCTCCCCCCAGGGATACTTCACCTTACCCCGGAGTGAGTACCCGCCTCCCCTCCTCCCTTCTCCCCCTGTCTCTCTCTCTCCCTCTCCCCCTCTCTCCCCCCAGTGATACTTCACCTTACCCCGGAGTGAGTACCGCCTCCCCTCCTCCCTTCTCCTCCTGTTTCTCTCTCTCCCTCTCCCTCTCTCCCCCCAGGGATACTTCACCTTACCCCGGAGTGAGTACCGCCTCCCCTCCTCCCTTCTCCCCCTGTCTCTCCCTCTCCCCCTCTCTCCCTCTCTCCCCCCAGGGATAATTCACCTTACCCCGGAGTGAGTACCGCCTCCCCTCCTCCCTTCTCCCCCTGTCTCTCCCTCTCCCCCTCTCTCCCTCTCTCCCCCCAGGGATACTTCACCTTACCCCGGAGTGAGTACCCGCCTCCCCTCCTCCCTTCTCCCCCTGTCTCTCCCTCTCCCCCTCTCTCCCTCTCTCCCCCCAGGGATACTTCACCTTACCCCGGAGTGAGTACCGCCTCCCCTCCTCCCTTCTCCCCCCTGTCTCTCCCTCTCCCCCTCTCCCCCCAGGGATACTTCACCTTACCCCGGAGTGAGTACTCTCCCTCTCTCCCTCTCTCTCCCTCTCTCTCCCTCTCTCTCCCTCTCTCTCCCTCTCTCTCCCTCTCTCTCCCCCTCTCTCTCCCTCTCTCTCCCCCTCTCCCTCTCTCTCTCACCCTTGCCCCGCCTCTCTCCCTCTTTCACCCTTGCCCCGCCTCTCTCCCTCTCTCACCCTTGCCCCGCCTCTCTCTCTCACCCTTGCCCGGCCTATCTCTCTCTCTCACCCTTGCCCCGCCTCTCTCACCCTCTCTCACCCTTGCCCCGCCTCTCTCACCCTTGCCCCGCCTCTCTCACCCTCTCTCACCCTTGCCCCGCCTCTCACCCTCTCTCACCCTTGCCCCGCCTCTCTCACCCTCTCTCACCCTTGCCCCGCCTCTCTCTCTCACCCTTGCCCCGCCTCTCTCACCCTCTCTCTCTCTCTCACCCTTGCCCCGTCTCTCTCTCTCTCACCCTCTCTCACCCTTGCCCCGCCTCTCTCACCCTTGCCCCGCCTCTCACCCTCTCTTACCCTTGCCCCGCCTCTCTCTCTCTCTCACCCTTGCCCCGCCTCTCTCACCCTTGCCCCGCCTCTCTCTCTCTCTCACCCTTGCCCCGCCTCTCTCTCTCTCTCACCCTTGCCCCGCCTCTCTCTCTCTCTCTCTCTCTCTCTCTCTCTCACCCTTGCCCCGCCTCTCTCCCTCTCTCACCCTTGCCCCGCCTCTCCCCTCTCTCACCCTTGCCCCGCCTCTCTCTCTCACCCTTGCCCCGCCTCTCTCTCTCTCTCACCCTTGCCCCGCCTCTCTCACCCTCTCTTACCCTTGCCCCGCCTCTCTCACCCTCTCTCACCCTTGCCCCGCCTCTCTCACCCTCTCTCACCCTTGCCCTGCCTCTCTCTCTCACCCTTGCCCCGCCTCTCTCACCCTCTCTCACCCTTGCCCCGCCTCTCACCCTCTCTCACCCTTGCCCCGTCTCTCTCTCTCTCACCCTCTCTCACCCTTGCCCCGCCTCTCTCACCCCTTGCCCCGCCTCTCACCCTCTCTCACCCTTGCCCGCCTCTCACCCTCTCTTACCCTTGCCCCCGCCTCTCTCTCTCTCACCCTTGCCCCGCCTCTCTCTCTCTCTCACCCTTGCCCCGCCTCTCTCTCACCA
>NW_027456028.1:0-26556 GCF_040206685.1 Ascaphus truei | reverse complement strand
AATCGCCTATCCGAGCTGCTATGCATGGCTGATCCCTTTTCTCCAGCTTCCTTGAATGTACTACTGTATGAGGAAGATCATGTGACCAGATGCTAGTGCACGTTTAGAGAGAGGGAGGGCAGTGCTGACAAATGGGTGTGCCTGGGTTTGTGACAGGCCATGAAGGGGCAGTGCCTTAGCAAATGCTTGTTAAAATAGAATACAAGAAAATTGGTCTTTCAAAGTTGTTTTTTTAAAAACAGAAAATGCTAAAAGTATTATTTCTTACTACAGAACTGATTTATTAAAAAAAACACACATGCAGGATATAGACTGAACTGCAGCTTTAAGTACGTGACTGCTTTAATTTCACTCTTGTTTTGTTTTTTTTGTATTTATTTGCTTGTACCATGCACACTGTACACTGCAATTAAATGCATTCAGTGCCTGCCTTATAATGTAACAAAGACAGCAATGAAGCTAATTAAAGTCACATGCCACCTTCACTTTGCTATCTTGACACATCAGCGGGTCTCAGGTTAGAAGCAGCATCACACTGTCTGCTCTTGGCAGACACCCCTCACAGACACTGCTTGCCAGAAACCTTGCAGTCATGACACAGTCCTGCAGGGTGGAGCTTCTGGCTCCTATTGAAAGACACACATTGAGTCATGCAGTGACACACTTACATGCGCACACACAGAGTGGGTGGGTGTGTGTGGAGGAGAGAGCGCAGCACAAATCCTGGCAGCAGAATCACCAGCAATAGAGATATTTATTTTGAATTGCTGGACCTATGCAACTATGATTTTTACATGGCTGCTCTTAGCAGTGGACGAGTAGAAGCAGTGCTAGAGCCCTAAAACAAAAAAAAGTGCAGGAACTCTTTTTTCCCCAACACCATCTTAAACATGGCCATTTAAAAAAAAAATCCTTTGTTTTCACTTTCATATTACAATAAAGTAAACACATGTACAGTAGCACCCAGCTAGAAATCTGCCTCCTCCGTCGCAAATGCTAATCTCAAACTCCCCTGCCTGCCTGAAAACCTGTCGCGCACCTTTCCCCAGCGGGGACTGGGACCGGAGGAACTGGGTGGGCGGGGCTTGATCGCACAGGCGTGCGCTGTAGTAGTTAGTGGGACCACAGCCTTAGGAGCCGCTTCCGCATGCGTGCGGAGGCGTGTGGAAATGCAGGCGACAGGCAAGTTTAAATTAAGTTAAAAAGGGGAGCGGAGGAGCGGTCACGTGACAGCAAACATCCAATGGGGATGAGGGACTTGCCCCGCCTCCCGCCCCACCTCCGCCACACCTTTGCCCCGCCCCCAAAGCACGCTCACTGCCTCACCTGTCAGGCCACAAAAAAGCACCAGCTTCTGCAGGCGAGGCAGAGCAGGAGCGCGGCCCGAGGCACCATGCCCGAGTCCTTAGGCCTCGGGTATGGTCATCGCTTAGGCGCTGACCCGTGCTGAGGCGCGCTACTGCTCGGCACTGAGCCCCTGCAGCCGTAATTAGAGCGGCTTTAGCAGGGGCTCTCACGCTTCCGCACGCCTGCGGAAGCGTGTGTCTTAAGAAATCTTTCGTTTCTTAGCTTGCCGGAGCGCAGGGCCGGTCACGTGAGCGGTTCGCCCAATGAGGGTGAACCAGCTTCGTGACGTCACTGGCCCACCTCCAGACCCGCCCCCAGACGGCGCGCGCTCTAAGGCCAGGGAAAGCACCGCTTTCCCTCAGCCTCAGCGCGCCTCCGTACGGCTTCAGTCTCTATGGACTAAGCCTTAGGCTGCGGCCTGAGAGGGAGCGTGGCGTGCTGGCACACAAATTGCTGCGCCCTGCTCGGCCATGCAATTTGTGGCTAGGTGCACGCTCATCTGGGGGCGCGGCCACAACGGCACTGAGCTGGTTCGCCCTCATTAGGTGAACCGCTTACGTGACGCGCTTGGAGGCGGCAAATTCAATTTTGCTTGCTCTGCAAGCGTCTCAAGCCCCAATGCTCACCCTGGCCAGACACATAAGGCTTCGGCCAGGGTGCCTGCTAGCGTGCGGAGGCGCGCTGAGGCTCAGGGAAACCGGGTGCTTTCCCTGGCCTTAGACAGCGCGCCGTCCGGGGGTGCGTCGGGGGCGTGTCGTCGGGCGGGCCAGTGACGTCACGGAGCTGGTTCGCCCTCATTCAGCGAACCGCTCACGTGACCGGCCCTGCGCGCCAGCAAAGGGGGAAATGTAAAATTTCCCTAAGACCTACGCTTCCGCAAGCGCGCAGAAGCGTAGGCGAGCCCCTACTAAAGCCGCTCTCATTGCGGCTGTAGGGGCTCAGTGCCGAGCGGAAGCGCGCCTCCACCCGCAAGCACTAAACGTGGACACGGCCTTATGCATAATGATGTATACCAATTATAAACTGGGTTACGATATATGTGCTGTACACCATTGATCTTAATCAGGGCCGCCAACAGCGGGGGAGAAAGGGTACTGGCTTTCCCTGGCCTTAGAGCGCGCGCCGTCCGGGGGCGTGTCGAGGACGGGCCAGTGACGTCACGGAGCTGGCTCGCCCTCATTGGGCGAACCGCTCACATGACTGGCCCTGCGCTCCGGCAAGCTAAGAAACGAAAGATTTGTTAAGACACGCTTCCGCAGGCGTGCGGAAGCGTGCGCGAGCCCCTGCTAAAGCCGCTCTCATTGCGGCTGCAGGGGCTCAGTGCCGAGCAGCAGCGCGCCTCAGCACGGGTCAGCGCCTAAGCGATGACCATGCCCGAGGCCTAAGGACTCGGGCATGGTGCCTCGGGCCGCGCTCCTGCTCTGCCTCGCCTGCAGAAGCTGGTGCTTTTTTGTGGCCTGACAGGTGAGGCAGTGAGCGTGCTTTGGGGGCGGGGCAAAGGTGTGGCGGAGGTGGGGCGGGAGGCGGGGCTAGTCCCTCATCCCCATTGGATGTTTGCTGTCACGTGACCGCTCCTCCGCTCCGCTTTTTAACTTAATTTAAACTTGCCTGTCGCCTGCATTTCCACACGCCTCCGCACGCATGCGGAAGCGGCTCCTAAGGCTGCGGTCCCACTAACTATTACAGCGCACGCCTGTGCGATCAAGCCCCGCTCATCCAGTTCCTCCGGTCCCAGTCCCTACCTTGTCGCGCACCTTTCCCCAGCGGTGCGCGACAGGTTTTCAGGCAGGCAGGGGAGTTTGAGATTGGCATTTGTGACGGAGGCGTGGCCACGCCCCCGCCGGCGGTTCAGCCAATGAGGGCGAACCGGCCGCAGGACGTCATGGCCACGCCCCCGCAAACCTACCGCCACACCCCCTCCCGTCGCAAACTTTCTCTCTCCCCTCAGACCGCAGATCGCGGACTAGCGCTGTGCATGCGCCGCCCCCCCGCCGGGCGCGTGTCACAGTGCTGACTGGGACTCAGCCTAAAGCCGCGCTGATTACAGATGCAGGGGGTATAGAATGTCAATAGGGGAGTGTTCTGTCTTTTTTTCCATTTTATTTCCTACTGAGTGCGAATAGCCGTGCGGCTATGAACACTGTAATGTCAATAGGCTTCTATGCCTTTATTCACTACAAAGCATCAGAAAGTCTTATAGCTCAATGGTAATGCTCCAGGCCATTAACAGAGTGGACCAGGGTTTGATTCTTGGCTGGGATTTTTTATTTTCTACTGCGTGCGAATAGCCGTGCGGCTATTTGCACTCAACTGTGAATAGCCGTGCGACTATTTGCACTCAACTGTGAATATCCACTGCCTATGGTTTGCAACCCAGTGTTAATGTCTATTCTGTACACTTGGTCTGCTGTTGGTGTATATCTACTATCTATACTCGGTTGCTGCAAGAGGTGGATGGTGGTATTTTTCACTTATATGGGTGGTAGTTACATAGAGTGTACTGTGCTTATGTATACTATCTTATTCACCTATAAGTGAGCTATCAGTTAGTGTTATATATATCGTACCAATACTGTGTATACAGGCATACCCTGGTTTAAGGACACTCACTTTAAATACACTCGCGAGTAAGTACATCTAGCTCAATAGGCAACCGCCAGCTCACGCATGCGCCTGTCAGCACGTCCTGAACAGCAATACCAGCTCCCTACCTGTACCGAAGCTGTGCGCAAGCGGGGAGACTATAGAGCCTGTTACAAATGCGTTATTTACATCACTTATGCACGTATATGACGATTACAGTACAGTATATGCATCGATAAGTGGGGAAAAGGTAGTGCTTCACTTTAAGTACATTTTCGCTTTATATACATGCTCCGGTCCCATTGCGTACGTTAATGCGGGGTATGCCTGTATACTATTTACCACCTTATTATCTGGTAGTTATACTACAGGGCAATACTTGTGTGTGGCATTAGCATTTATTACGCATTACACTTTATATTGCCACTACTAGCCTTCACCACCATTTCTCGCCCTAGCACCTCCCATCTTGGGGAATATTTTAATCCTATTTTTAACTCACTTACACATACTATCACTTGTTTCTGCGTATTTGTATCCCAATAAACATTTATTATTTTTACTTTTAACAGGTTAGACTTCCCAACGCCATATAGCTCCATTATTTGTGGGTGACTGACGCAAGTTAGGCTTCTCTGAGGACCTATATATCCTCCCTACTATCTATTCTGCCGTACCATGAGTGCGTGCTAAAAAGGGACTCATGTGACCTCGGTCACTATCTTTTCTGTATTTAGTATTTGTCCCTGAAGGCAGTGTAGGGGTTAATCCTGTGTAGGGCCTGCATTATTACATGTATAGCAGGGTCCCTCCCCCGGTCCCCTGGTTCCCCCCCGTCCCCTGCTTACCTCCGCTACAGCGGGGGAACATGTAGGAGTTGTGGAGCGGCGACTACGTCGCCGGAGGTTCCCGGCAGCTCCCTGTGCAGGGCGCCGCCATGTTGAGGTTGCGCATGCATGCGCAGTGAGATCACGCATGAGCGAGAGGCGGCCATTAGATAAACAGGCTCCGCGGGGACTACAAGCCCCATAATGCAGAGGGGCAGGTAGTCGGGTGCTCAGATAGACCAATAGGGTGCGCAGAATCTCCTGCAAGGAGATAGATACATTTGGCGCACTCAGGGAAGCACGCCAGTCAAAGCTGGGACATCAAAGGGTAAGGGTGTAGCTGCAGGGCGTCAGTAGGCCCCTGCACTAGGCCAGAGACCCCCTGTTAGACCCCAGCTAGGCCCAACTCCCACATAGCTTTTGGCTGCTATAGGGACAGGCCCTTAGACAGTGACACTGCCGCTTAGCATCATTAGTGTCAAGGACACAGCAGAACGCCGCGTAGCAGTTGTGGCCTGTGGTCTGGGACCAGACCACCACCGAAAGGCACAGAGACTATCTTCCCGGTTGGACACTCAAACCAGATACCACCCCATGTGGGGGGCAGACGCCATCGTGGACAACGTCGCTGAATCAGCGAATCCCTTATCGTCAGAATCCCAGTTGGCCAGTCTACAAGTGCACCAACAGTAACACGAAGGTGTGGGTAGCGCTGTCACAAACATTTGGGTGGGTTGACTATGTTACACCAGGGTGGTTGGGTGCCATGGGGCACCTCAGTACTTTGGGGTAAACTTCACCAGGGTGTGGACACGGTGGTGGGTTACGGCCCTATGAGGCCTGAGTGGTTCTGTTATTATATTTACTATTCTTACACGTTCAGTAAACTTGTATACCATACCAGTGTACATTACTTATATAGTGTCCTGCACAGGGTTATCCAACACTGTTAGGATCCCGCGCAGGTGAAGACGCTGTCACCAGACGGATCAGGTACACCCCAGGCTCCCAGCAGCGGAGGTTCAGGCCCTCCTGTGAGCCACAGGTAACGCACCACAGTGTAGCCGCCATATCACCCAGGGGGTGGGGAAAGTGCGCTACACATGATAGTATCTAATATGTTGCTAATTAAAGCTCAGTGTCTGGCACTGCCCAGTTTCTAGAAGTTACTGGAAGGGTCACATGACCGGTGTGATTCTTCTGCAACATATAATCTTCCCAGATACTGGGGTAGATTATTGGCCTCACCCACTGGGTATAAAAAGTGGGGATTTTGTAGCCAGACCCTATTTAACATCTAAGAGGATCACCTTAACATCCAGAGTGCCTGAGGTAATTAGGACACCTTTATTGTTTTGTAGTGCTAGGGCAAATTCCAGTGTTAGGAAGGCCGTTAGGAACCTATATCCAGTAGACCTACTCTAAAGTAGAGAGGAATTCCCTAGCTCAGGTTTTGGAAAAGGAAATCACTGTGGGAGTCTGATAGCAGTTTCAGGGGTAACGCCCTGATCTGTCCTAAGCAGGGCAAAAGGCTCTCTGGGAGAGTGAGCCGTTACTACTCTCATAGCAAGAGGGAACTGAACTATAGAGTTTGAAAGTACTGAAAAACGGTCCTGTTTCACAAGAATGTGTGATTGCACCTGAAGAAGTGTTTCCCTGTTATAATAAACCAAGTACCTGGCGCCTTCCTCTTTATTCCTGCACCAGCTCCTCGTGCACGAATCCCCGTCATCAACCCTGAGTCACAGGTAAACTGCTGAGCACCTACACCTTTATCCAGGTCCCAAACCTGTTTAAAGTGACAGACTGTTAAAATCCTCTTCCTTTTCACTTTACCCCTTGTCCCTCTTGCCGGGGGTTGTATTACACACACTATTTCAGTATTCCACATGCTCCCCTCCACATCAGCTTCTCCCCCACATGCTCCCTTCTTCACCAGCTTCTCCTCCACATGCTCCCCTACTCACCAGCTTCTCCTCCACATGCTCCCCTCCTCAGCTCCTCCTCCACTTGCTCTCCTCCTCACCAGCTTCTCCCCCACATGCTCCCCTCCTCACCAGCTTCTCCCCCACATGCTCCCCTCCCCACCAGCTTTTCTCTCATATTCTCCCCTCCTCACCAACTTTTCCCCACATGCCCCCCCTCCTCACCTACTTCTTCTCACCAGCATCACCTCCACATTCTTTTCTCCTCACCTTCTTCTACCTTACATGCCCCCCTTTCTGACTCACTCTCTCACTCTCTCACACACTGTCACTCTCTCACTCTCCCCCAACACCTTCTTTCTTTCATGTCCCATCTGTCTCACTCTCTCCCGGGCCCTGTGCAGCAGTGGTTCAGGGTCCAATGGTACTCAACCATGGCCCACAACCCTCACCCCCCCCCCCCAAGCCAAGCAGTGCATAGCCCCAGCCAATCAGATGACTCCTCACCAGCTGTGAGAATGAGCCCCAGGTACCCGCTACACACAACACTGACCACTCACCAATAAATGCCACCAGTAGGTATTACTGTACCCAAAGAGCCTTGTCTGAAAAGGTTAACCCCCACTTACTCAACAAACAGTCGCCATCAATGGGGCTATTTCACAACCCTTAAACTAGCCCTGGAGCCTTCAGCCCCGCCAGGACCATTTCCACCCCATTGTGAATAATGACATTAAATAAATCCAGGCCAAGGTCAGATAAATGCACCCCATCTAGCCGAAACAACCCATCTTTATCAGACTCAAAATTTGGGGGACAAAGCAGCCTGTCATCTGACCGCAGAACAACCATCCCACAAAATTATTAATTTTTCTCCTACTCTTCAACTGCCAGCCGAGCCTATGAACGTTGGTCGACCAAATGAAATTCCAAATTGTCCAACCTATCCTGAATCTGAGCCAAGTCCCTCCTGGTCACATGAATTAAGTCCAATGACTTGACTGATACTACAGTACGTAATTTCCCTGAACGTGGAGCAATAAAACCTGGGGAGGCCTCCTGTCCCTCGCAAGCACCAACAACTCTGTCAACAATGGTCCCACTTTAAACCCCATTAAAAAACACTGCATGATTACCCCGCAGTCCCAAATTCCTCACGTATGAATGAACCTCAACCCACTTTTCGGCCCAATGAACATATGAGTCACCGATTATCCACACGTCCATGGCAGCAACACTTAAAACACAACAAGGAAACAAAGCAAATAGTAGCGATCTAAACTATTCAAAGACCTATAGCTGCATTAACGGTTTGACTCCCATCTCCCAATCCGACAAATCACGTTAACACCCAAACCTAGTTTAAATGCCATTGCTATCTGTTACGGGTACTCCAGGGGCAGGTAGGACCTCGATGGCCGGAGTAATAGGGGAAGCAAGGATTGTTGGGTTCACAGGCTGAGGTCGGTGGAAGGCGGCAAGCAGGATCATTGGGGTCACATTCTGAGGTCAGTGGCAGGCAGCAGGCAAGGATTGTCGGAGTCACAGGCAGGGGTCGGCAGCAGGACGGCAAGAACAGGGCAGGGGAGCAGGAACTGAGACCAGGGAACAGGAAACAAACGGGGACAAGCCAGATCACTAGCAAGGGCCTTTAATATGTACAGGATTAAACAGGAACAGAAGCAAATCAGAGCATGGCAGAAAGAGTCTGGACACAAAACAAAGGCAAGGGAGCAACAGGAAACAGGAAACTATAAGTCCAGAGGTCAGGAGCACCAAGAGGAGACAGACAGACAGAGGAACCCAAGAGCAGACAGAAACAGCAGCACACCCGGTGGACAGACAAGGAACAGAAGGGGAGAGGGAGAACTAGGAAAATATGTAAGGGTGTATGCCTGACACCATCTCACCTTGTGACATTTGAGGACTCCCTTTATCTCTGCCACCAAAACATTTTTTAATGCTCAAATATATAACTCCTGATTTAAATAGGCATTCAATCTCCATCTTTGTCTTTAGGACATAAATATTGTATTAACCTTATAAAATGAGGCCAAGACAGTATTGTACCAATATTTAGCAGGTTTAGAATTTATTGTAATCATAAACAGTACCATTATGTTTAAACAAACTTTAACCAACATGGTTCAGTAGAAGTTGATTTCCTAGTCCTTGCATGTAGATGGCTCTCTAAGTTTGAGCTGCGGAATTTATACCCTCTAACATTTCACAGATGATCAAAAAAGGCACAGGCCTCTATAATGTCACCACACCCCTCAGATATTCCCCATCACACCACATAAAGACCCCACACATAGACCTTACACCCTTCAAATAGATGCAAACACCCAATTATGTTCCCCCTCATACACACCAACCCTTCATATATACCCCATCACCACTATAATGATCCTCACAACTAAAATAACCCACATTATTTGTCAGTCGCTCCTTACCTCCATGTTACGGCGGCAGCTCCTCGCAGCTGGAGGCTGAGCCTGCTCAAGGGGGAACCCACAAGCGGGTTTCCCTGTGCTGCACACTCTTCCCTGCGACTGCAGGCCAATCAGAGGCCTTGTCGATGTCGATAGACTGGCTGTGTCCTGATGCCATGTGGCTATCCTTTCCTGGACCCTAGGTGTCAGGTGCAGGAGAGGATCTCAATGGCCGGTATAGCAGGTGGAAGCAAAGACATAAGGGGTCACCATCAGGGGTCAGGAGCAGGTGCAAAGTAGCATTGTCGGGTTCACGTCTGGGTCAGGGCAGGCAGCAAAGTAGCATCATCAGGTCACTAGCAGTGGTCACAGGCAGGCAGTGAAGAGGCAGGAAAAGGACTGTGGCACAGGAGCAGGACCGGGATGCAGGAACAGAACTAGCCAAAATATAGGCAAGGACCTTTAATTAAACTACAACTCAAACATGGTACAGGCAAACAGGGGTCGGCAGACAAGAGTCGCATGGGCAAGAAATGGTCTGTAGCAAACAAAACAAAGGCAAAGACTAGACAGAAACTGGAAACTTATAAAGACAGAGAATCAGACAGAAGACAGGTGAAGAGACAATACTAAATAGGAACAAGAGGAAACAGCAGAGGGGAACCCCAGTGAAGGCAGGAGCTGCAGAATTCCCATTGGAGGTGCAGGGAAACTGCAGACCAGGCATGTCAGAATGAACCTGACATTACTTCCCCCCTCAGAGAGCATTATCCAGGCGATCCTCCAGGCTCAGCAGGGTGTCCTTTGGGAAAGCAAATTTCATGTGGGCCAGTCGAATAAGGGTAGCAGACTTGAAAGCGCCATAAAAAACCTCAGACGACATCACAGGCATCGTTACCTCAGAGGAAAAGACTTGCTACTCAGACTGTATATTCATAGATACTAATTCATGACGAGAATCTAAATACTTGGACATGCAAAGTAGTAGCAAGGCTGAGAACCTAGGCACAGGCTGTATAAGCCCATTGGAAGGCCGAAAGAAGGATGCAAATTTCTTTGTAGGAGCACAGAACAAGACACAGGAACCACAGAGGGTTGGTCATAACCATAATGCGAAAGTTCCAATGGAGCAACCCCACTACTCAGATCAGCAAGCAAAAGTACACGAGTATGCTCTGCCACAAATGGAGTCTGACCAAAATGTATATGCAGTGACTGAGGGGGTCCAATGGGAGGCTTAGATACTATCCTTTTATCAAGGTCTAGTTCAATTACACATAGCCATTTGTCAGTGACAGGCCATTGGATTGGCCGTTAGTAGGAGGCCAGTACCTTGGGGCAATTGAGTGTCAGGATGCATCAACACAGATGCTAGGGGATCCATGAGCAAAAACTTGTACTTGTAAATGGTAGTTTTAGGATTAGAAATGGATACATCAGGCTCTGCAAATGAATCAGTGAGGGGATTAGCCTCTTTAACCCAGCAGAGGATTTCTCGCTCAAACTCATCTTCCACTGGTTTGACAGCGAATTTTCCCAGGCATCGTGCCGTTCCATCTTCCTTGTTGCTGGCATGACCATCTACGTCTGGCTCAGCATCATTGATCCCCAGCAGCTCAACCTTGGCGGAGCTCTTATCAGCTCTGACTGTTCCCGGTGGAATGTCTGGTTCGCAGTCAGCAGATTTGTAGTCTTGCGCCTCTCTTTCTCGATGCATTAATTTATACAGACGAAAGCACCGCTAAATAACCAGTGACGCCTTTCTAATTTTACGATAGCGGATACAAATGTCTCATTCTAGTCACAGACTGAATCTTGATAGCGGCGACTTTCATAACAAGGAATCTGTTTCGGATCACATGTGCACAGTAGAATGACTGGATTTGTACTGCACTTCTCAGTTGTAACTTGGTTCTTCTTTCCAGCATCTTGTGGAAAGCAGACTGTAGGACTGAGACAGCATTTCGAATGCAACTATAGGAACGCACAGTTTGCTTGGTTATGATGCAGGATCTGTATCACACAAGCAGCTTTCTTCATATTCCTGTAGGGTCTTTGTTGCTGAAATGCTCTAACTTTTGACTGGAGTACAATCACACATTGCTTCAAATATTAATACTCCCTCTTTCGTTATTGCATTTTCCAAATTGACTGAAGAATGCAGGCTGCTTTATTCCGATAAAGCTGACGAGCTTCCATCCCTCTGTAGGCAGCCTGTATGATGACAGTTGCGGAGTGTTTGCGCAGATAACTTTCTCTCTCTATCGTTCCTTGAATAAGAGCTCTGTAGTATCTCTGGAGTGTTAGGATGCTTATCTTCAGAGTCTGTTCTGATTTTAGAAAGTTCTAACTGGAAACATAGGGATTTGCCTCTTGTTCCAAGGTGCCCTTTGCTTCTTCTATGTCAGGAATCCACTCCTGGCTTTTCTCATAGCCTTGTAGGGTGCTGTTGTTCTCACTTATTCCCTCTTTGCAATCAACAGCAGCTGTGCGGGCTATCACTGCAACCTAACCTTGTACTCAGTCATTGGAGCAGTGCCCTCACACCCTCCTCCTGGGATTGGCCCGCTGGCCTTTAAATACTGCATTCCCACAATCCCTCTCTGCTGAGCATAATCCCTCTTGGATGTTACCTGTGTTTTGCCACAAGCCCAGGCTTGTTCTCTCGTTACTGTTCTCTGTTATTGTTCTAGTTCATTGTACTTGTTCCAGTTTCCTCCAGGCCTGCTGCTGCTACGCTGAGGCTGAGTTCCTGGTTACTAGAGGCCTGCTTTTACTTTTGCGCTGAAGCACAGGGTTACCAGTGCTGCCTGGTGGTGTGCCCACTCCGGTCAGTCTTCCCTCTCCTAGACTGGCGCCATGGGCCGTGGACGCCACTCGCGCAAACCCCGTTCCCGACCTGCAGTGATTGCACTGAAGCAAAAGGACCAGCTTGATTTCCTGTTGCCGACTCCCTGCTTTGACTACGACTACCCGGATATCTCCTACCCCGACTCTGGCTCGTCCAACGACTACGCTGTTCTCTCCAGTCCTGAACCCGGCCTGTTTGACTATGAACTGCGCACTCCGGACCAGTGCGCGCGGTCTAAGGTCGGTGATTTCACAACCCAACCTCAGTACCGCGGTCCGGCCCCGGTTTGTGGCGAGCACAACCGTGACATTCTAGTGCTAATTGCATCCTTGACTTTTCTTGTTCCAATAGTTTCTTTACCTTTCACATTTTATGAAGTTTCTTATTTACTTCACTGAACTGGTCAGTCAAAGCTGAATTTACTCCTTGCAAATTCTTCTACTCTCTCTTTACAGTCTCAGAATCGCTCCAGGCTTTTTCATAGGTATCCTTCTATGTACTTACCTCTGTGCTGAGGCTGCGAAGGTCCTCCCAACAGACTCAGGTCAGTGCTAACTTGATCAATGAGTCCCTGATTCTTGGCAGCATCAGTGTATGACCTCTCCAGATTATTCGACATGTCCTTCAACTGGCTCTCCAGTTGGTACCTTTCGTTCTCCAAAAATACACACTTAGAAATTGCTGCAGACAGACACTTCTGTAGCCAAACCTTGGCTTCTTGCTCTTTATCCTATCGCCCCCAGAGACAATTAATCTGATCCCATGCAGATTGAAGTGCTTGAGCTAAGTCATCTTTAGCTAGGTTCAAGGCTTCATCTTTCTTTTGCCCAACCTTTTCCTTTGCCGTCATTCCTGGGACGTGTCTGCTAGTCACTCTAGGCTGCTGCATATCTCGGCTCCTATCTGACACATGCTTTCCTGATGTTGCAGGGTCATCTTTCATTCTTCCTGCAACTTCCACGATAAGCTGATAACCTTTCTTCTTCTTTTTCTTCCTCTTTACCTTGGGAAGCTCTGAAGCACCAGTGGTACCGTGCTCACACTTATTGCTCAAAACGTCTGTATGTTCCCCATACTCATTGCACATAGAATTAGAAATGGGTGTCTCGGGCTCTGCACAGGAGTCAGTGAGAGCCTCACTTATCTTTAAACTGGGAGACATATAATCAGAATTAGGGAAACCAAACACTCCAGAAAAAACAGTGAAAAATGAACGCGTCTTTAAAGCAGAAACCTTGCAATTAGACAGAGATGTGCAGCACAGCAAAGAAACCAAAAAAACGTGGGACTTGCTTTTAAAGCTGAGTCTTTAGAATCAGTAATGGAACTATCACACATTGTGGGGGAATCACATAGTATAGGAAAAACAATGGGAAGTACTTGTCTTTGAAATGGGAATCTATGAGTCAACAGTGGTCGCACCAGGCACTGCAGAGTAATCAGGGAAATATATGCTTATCTCTGAAGTGGGGTCTCTAGAACCAGCAGTGGTTACACCAAGCACTGCAGGGAAAACAGCTTGTTTCTGAAGAGGGGTCTTATTTTAAACAACAGGGGTTAAATCAGGCACTGCAGAGGATTCAAGGAAAAGTGCACCGGTCTTTGAAGCAACAGCTTTAGAATCAACAATAGAGATTTTAGACAAAACCAGTGTACTTATCCTTACAGTGGGTGCTGTGGAAAGTTTGCTTCTTGGGACCGGAAAAGCCATTTCAGTTGGGTTCCCCATAGAAAGGAGAAGGCCTTTTTCAGGGACAAAAATCAGCAAAAGTCATAACAAGCCCCACAGAAGGAATAATAATAAAAAAAAGTACTTATCTTTCCCCACGAAAAGAGGAAGGGGTTTTTCCTGAGGGTGATGCAGGCGGGCAGCAGAGTTTATTTATTTATTTTATTTATTTATAAAATGTTTTACCAGGAAGTAATACATTGAGAGTTACCTCTCGTTTTCAAGTATATCCTGGACATAGTTAATGACAAATAATACATGGTTACAAATACAGTTACATCAATGAACAGGGTATACATTATATACAATACATTGCATGTACAGCTAGGGGAGATGTATATTATAGGTGTATGTTTCTGCCAGCGAGATCCTGGAGTGGCCTTTGTTTTTTGTAACGGACCCTAGGTATCAGGTGCAGGAGAGGATCTCAGTGACCGGTACAGCAGGCAGAAGCGAAGACGTAACAGGGTCACAGGCAGAAGTCAGAGGCAGGCAGCGAAGTAGCAACGTTGGGTCACTAGCAGCGGTGGGAGGCAGGCAGCAAAGAGGCAGAAACAGGATTGGAACAAAGGGACAGGGCTGGGACACCGGGACAGGGCTGGGACACGGGATCAGGACAAGGAACAGAACTGGGATACACCAACAATATAGGCAAGGACCTTTAATTAAACTGCAACTTAACCATGGTACAGGCAAACAGAGAACAGGGCATGGACAATAGAGAGTGTGTTGCAACCAAAACAAAGGCAAAGACTAGACAGAAACAGGAAACTTATAAAGACAGAATCAGACAGAAGACAGGTGCAGAGAGGATACTAAATAGAAACAGTATAGGGGAATCCCAGTGTAGGCAGGTGCTGCAGCATTGCCATTGGAGGTGTAGGGGAACTGCAGACCAGGCATGTCATGATGAACTTGGCACAACCTATCAGCATCGTCGAATATTCTGATTGGCCTGTGAACATAGGGAAGATCGTGCAACAGCAGAAAATGGTACAAGCAGGTTCACTGCTTGCGGGCTGGTACTGTGCCAGCCAAGTCGGTACAGTTGTAGGGTCTGTGAATGAAGATGAGCAAAATATTCACCCTGTGTTGCATAAAAAAACAAATGTGACTTAGTCAGAGTTCATAAGAAATTCACCAAACATTCAGTCAATGTGCATTGAAGTTTTGCTAATTATGCTAAATTCTCTAAAATCACTAGATTTTCTTAATAATAGAATACTGTATAAGTAGAGCACACACACCATGTTTCTGGATAGTTTTTTTTGTAAAAACAAAAAAGTCTTAATGAACGAAAGTCCAAAGTCCTCTCTTGACAGGAAGATCCAATGAACCTGCCTAACAGGGGAACACACGGGTGCAGTAAGGGTAATGGTTTTTACCTGGGGCTGGATCAAGCAAATCATTCAGGGAATAACAATACAAAGCTAACTTCACTTATTGCTGATCGCCAGATCTATCCATATACTAAAGGTTCTCTATTCTTTTTACTGCTTAAGATGGACTAGACTTCAGGGCATGTTACTGGTTGCACTATCTGGAATTCAGCAGGTTATTCCTGTTTGTACACTAGTGCCATTTATGCTGGTTTACCAACTTGTACACTAGGAAGCCTGCTATTTATACAGTAGCTCACCTAACTCCTCCACTTACACTTCTATTGGTGGGGGAAATATTATATTCTGGGCAAGGAAAGTTAACCCCTTTAATACCAGCACGACTGGATGCGACTTTCATGCCCAGTTAATCAAATGTTGTTGCACCAACATTTTATACAGGACACAATAATTTACAATATAAACAGGAGTAAAGTCCAAAAATACAGTAATTGTAAACATTTTCAATATAAACCTTATAACACATTCAACGTTCAGCATCATTTTAGAGCACACAGCACTGGTCATTGTGTCAGGACTAAGCTCTGGGCACAGATGTCATTGTTCTTAGTAATAATGAGCTGGATCTGGTTTAGTTACTGGCTAAAGTGACAGTCTGGTACTAAAACACTGGGGAACTGTCTGGACCCATCAATAGAGATGTACTCCACGTGGTCTTTATAAACACAGTACCCAATGTCACACACAGGGCCACAGACAGCTTTTCCGGGGCCTAGGATAAGAGTTTCCACTCCCCCCCCCCATCCCCCAGTGTCAGCGGCCTTGTGAGACACCCCTCTCTCACCCCCTATCTCTCCCGTCGCTTTCATCCTCTCTCTCCTTCCTCTCTCACTCGCTCTATTACACCTCCACCATCTCCCACACCACCATCTCTCCCCTCCCTCCCCTCTCCCACGCCCCCTCTTAAACCCGCACTCTCACTTTCTCTCTCACAAAGATCTCCACCACACACCCACCTCTCTCACTACCCCCACCTCTATGTCTCCCACTTCCCCATTTCTATCTCCCCCACCTCCTTTCTCCCCTACACATCCCGCTCTCCCCCCCACACCCTCCCTCTCCCACACATCTATCACTCCCACACCCCCACCTCACTCTCTCTTTCCCCCACACCCCCACCTCTCTCAGCTCTTTCCCACATCCCCACCTCTCTCCGTCACAACCCCACCTCTTTCTCTCTCCTCTCTTTCACACACCCCACCTCTCCCCCCTCAATAACCTCCCCAGTAAACATAATTAACCCCACCCCCAATACACACAATAATCCATCCCCAATACACATAACCCCCATCCCCCAATACACAAAATAAGTCCCCTCCCCAATTCACATAATAACACCCTCCCCAGTACACATAATAACACCCACCCACCCCAATACATAAAATAACCAACACCCTCCCCAATACACATAACCCCCCCCCCTCCCCAATAGCAGCTACTAGCATCCCCTACGGAGGTACATATTTTGGGAATCAGGGGGTCCCCAGAGCTGAAATTAATGGGGTTCAGCTCTTGAGACCCCCTGCTTCAACGCTATGTAAAAAATGGAAATTACTGTTGAGTAGAGAACAGTAACCTACAGTATTTAGTGCCAGCAGGGCTGCTACATGTGCATTTATAAACACATTGTGATTTTCATAATGTAGTATCTTTTACCTTGACAACATATGATTAAGTGTACTCTATTGTTAAATCTATAATTTATTTATGGATGGAAACTTCTTGCCTGACAACTTTCATCTAAGGTGTGATGGTAGTGATTTAAGTTAATTGCTTACAATGTAAAAATGAGAAATTAAAATAAAATTAGAAATTAAAATAAATACAGGGTGTGTAAAATGAATCGTGTCCCCCCGGGGGTCTGGTGTTTTAGGTTCTAAATGTTAAAGAGGCTGTATTACTTTGTTACTTAAATCTCTTTCACTACTTATTTTTTTACCTTTCAATTACAGGCATACCCCGCATTAACGTACGCAATGGGACTGGAGCATATATGTAACACAGGCATACCCCGCATTAACGTACGCAATGGGACTGGAGCATGTATGTAACACAGGCATACCCCGCATTAACGTACGCAATGGGACCGGAGCATGTATGTAACACAGGCATACCCCGCATTAACGTACGCAATGGGACCGGAGCATATATGTAACACAGGCATACCCCGCATTAACGTACGCAATGGGACTGGAGCATATATGTAACACAGGCATACCCCGCATTAACGTACGCAATGGGACCGGAGCATGTATGTAACACAGGCATACCCCGCATTAACGTACGCAATGGGACTGGAGCATGTATGTAACACAGGCATACCCCGCATTAACGTACGCAATGGGACTGGAGCATATATGTAACACAGGCATACCCCGCATTAACGTACGCAATGGGACCGGAGCATGTATGTAACACAGGCATACCCCGCATTAACGTACGCAATGGGACTGGAGCATATATGTAACACAGGCATACCCCGCATTAACGTACGCAATGGGACTGGAGCATATATGTAACACAGGCATACCCCGCATTAACGTACGCAATGGGACTGGAGCATATATGTAACACAGGCATACCCCGCATTAACGTACGCAATGGGACTGGAGCATATATGTAACACAGGCATACCCCGCATTAACGTACGCAATGGGACCGGAGCATGTATGTAACACAGGCATACCCCGCATTAACGTACGCAATGGGACCGGAGCATATATGTAACACAGGCATACCCCGCATTAACGTACGCAATGGGACCGGAGCATGTATGTAACACAGGCATACCCCGCATTAACGTACGCAATGGGACCGGAGCATATATGTAACACAGGCATACCCCGCATTAACGTACGCAATGGGACCGGAGCATATATGTAAAGCGAAATGTACATAAAGTGAAGCACTCCCTTTTTTCCACGTTGATGCATGTACTGTACTGCAATCGTCACATACGTGCATAACTGATGTAAATAACGTATTTGTAACAGGCTCTATAGTCTCCCCGCTTGCGCACAGCTTCGGTGCAGGTAGGGAGCCGGTATTGCTGTTCAGGACGTGCTGACAGGCGCATGCGTGAGCTGCCGTTTGCCTATTGGGCGATATGTACTTACTCGCGAGTGTACTTAAAGTGAGTGTCCTTAAAGCGGGGTATGCCTGTATAATATGAATGTTCACATTTTCAAGCTACAGAATACTGCAACCAACCCATACAAATCATGGAAATGGAAGTAATATACGGGAACATCATACACATCAAATTTCATTCCCAAAGGTACAGTATCTTCAACTTCCCTTATCAGAACTGAAATGTTTATTTTTAAAAATGGTAGTATATTCCACTGCATGTCTTGTGTTTCTATGATTTATGTGTGTAAGGGATATTTTTTTTAAACTTGATTGAGTTCATGTTTGACTTCATGTTTGCAAGGAGATATTACGTACAGGCACCAAATATCCTGCTTTCCCCAGTTTTCATGTCTGCACAGAAGCAAAAGTAGTTCAATAAATATAGGATGAATAACTTGTTAAAATTATAGAATTGATTATTTATTTATTTTTATAACAGCCCCTCTAATATTTATACCAGAGGAAAGAATCCCTAGTATGAGAACTCGACCTCTACTAATATAAATAATAATATAAAGTTTAATGACCTCGTTTTAATCTAAAGAGAAACAAACATATAAGAAATATACAGAATTTTAAAACCTAAAGGACACTAAGTACCGGACTGGGTCCTATAAAGGATCCCTATAGTGAAGACATATTTCTGTATCCCAGAAATATGCGCATACAATAGTGATACACGAATATGTACGTTAGTTATCAGTGCTCTATATATACTGTAGAGTCTTACATAGCTGACACCTATTTGTATTTTTTAATTATTTTTCAAGTTAGTTTATAGACATGTAACCCACCCTGCCCGGCTCCTAAGGAGTTTACTTCTGATATTCTATATATTTGGATTCCTCTGTATATTACCTTATAAGGGTGCTGGGTACGTGCAGATGGGTGGTGATGGAGAAAGGATAGGCACCAGAAACTTTGTAGTTATAACAAGGTTGACTTTATTAGCAGTGTCACATATGGCACCCCTGTGAGCATGAGACCTGCATATGGGACAAGGGTTAATACTCCACTCGCAAGAGCTCCCACTTTTCACCTCCACAGAGGTCCCTCAAATGGACAATATCTCCTCTACAGGACAAGGATTAATACACCACTCGCAAGCTGCCCCACTCTTCACCTTCGCAACGGTCCCTCAAATTAGTTAACATCTCCCCAAAATCTGTCCCAATATACCACCATCACGAACAGCACACACAAGTGGACAAGTGACTTAGATATGCAACCAGGGTTAATACACATGGCTACTCTAGCCAACTCACCTTTCTCCTCCGCAAAAATACCTGCAATGAGTTCATGTTAACCCCTTACTCAATTGCTATCATATCTATACATTGCCACCCCCTGGGATATGCAAATAAAATGTCAAATTAATACTTGCCCCAGCTCCCTGTTTATTATAGCCAAAACTATGCACATTAACACACAAAACTCCGTTGTAGCAAAATGTGTCCGAAAATGTAAATACTCTCCCCAGAGCATGCAAAAGTTCATACAGAGCCCAAAGCATTACGTATTAAAAGTTTTAATATATATAAAAATACAGTGCTTAGGTTACAGAAAAAGTATTACAAGAACATACAATTACAATAAAATGCAGAACAGCTTCTCAAAATAAAAAGGATATAACATTAAAGAAAATCTATACATCGCTATATGTCATATGTTTTCCCCAGAGAGGCCACTGGTTCAGGAACATGAGATTCACGTGTTTGGTCCAAATGCACCTCTGTTGAAATCGGATTTTTCATCCTCCTTGCCCAGACTTTAAGGACAATATTCCCCATTGCAACAACATAAGCTCACCTCCATCATAAATTAGCTTTGAGATTGGCAGTTTTACGACAGAGTAAAAACCCTCTCACAAAATGACATTTAACTAAACCCTGCAATATCTAAATGTATTTATAACTTTCCTTAACTTATACTCACACACACGTGAGTAACATCAATATATTCAGGCATTTATGGCAGACGCAAAGAGACCGAAAGGACCGTCTTAATACTAAATTTAAGTGCCAAATTAATATCTGTTCCCCAGTACCTGCCAGACCTCCCATATCTGGACCCTTTGTTCTCGTCACCCTGTCACAAATGCAAATATCAAAATTGTCTACGTCAGCATCGCTGTCAAGTCCCTGATTCCATGTTTCATATCTTGGGATGGCATAGGATGGCATAGGATAGTTCCACCTCCCTGGCAATCCACAAACCCCTTCCAGAGAATGGTTTTGAAAAACCTTTTCTTTATGTCAGAGTCCCTGTCTGGCAGAACATATGTCCTTATCTCTAGAAAATATCAGTTTTTACCACTAGGCCTGCAAAAGGTCATAACATACCATAAACCCTCTCTTTGTACTTTTCCCACCCAACTTCAATCAAGCCCCTTTCAAGCTACCACAGATTTATGACAAGCCAGACCCCAAATATTGTATTTTCAACTTCAAACTGTAGCTCATTAACCCCTTAAGCACCAGATTGATTCAAATACCTAAAATATCATATTATCATGACAAGCAGGTTCTTAGAAACACAACTTCTCCAGTTGCTTTGCTGCGGTCCTAGAGAGGCACAGGCTTATAACAATTTAAGTAGTTGCTTGAACATATAAGATAACTTATTACATATTCTGCATACGTTCCCAATATCCTCTGGGTCCCTGATTGGAGTACTCCTTTATATCTTTGGTCAATGAGACATCGGTTCTTTAACTTTCTCTGACCATAGTTTTGGTAGTGCTTCAGTGCTGGGATGGCAGAGAGGTTGCTTTCAATTGGGCCCTACTGTATCTATATATAAATATATATATATATATATATATATATATATACAGGCATACCCCGCATTAACGTACGCAATGGGACCGGAGCATGTATGTAAAGCGAAAATGTACTTAAAGTGAAGCACTACCTTATTTCCACTTATCGATGCATGTACTGTACTGCAATCGTCATATACGTGCATAACTGATGTAAATAACACATGTGTAACAGGCTCTATAGTCTCCCCGCTTGCGCACAGCTTCAGTACAGGTAGGGAGCCGGTATTGCTGTTCAGGACGTGCTGACAGGCGCATGCGTGAGTTGCCGTTTGCCTATTGAGCGATTTGTACTTACTCGCGAGTGTACTTAAAGTGAGTGTCCTTAAACCGGGGTATGCCTGTATATATATCTATATATATATATATATATATATATATATATATATATATATATATATATATATATATATATATATATATATATATATATATATATATATATATACAGTGCTTGACAAATGTCATACTAAATACAATTCTTTTTGACTATCTCCTGGAGTGCTGCCTCTGATATTCGGTCAAACGGTATCGTATAGCTTATATATATATATATATATATATATATATATATATATATATATATATATATATTAGATATACAGTGCTCAACAAACCCGGTCGCCAGCTCACCAGCTGCGATCGGGTATTGGCTCGTGGCCAGTAACCATTCCCCTGCTCTGCAAAAAAAAAATCCACTGCTCGAAAAAAAAAAAAAAATCGTAGCTGATTGGCTGTGACGCGGGATGGAGTTGCCAGGACTTCAAACCGCCCTTTCTGCATGGGTAAGTAATGGGGGGGGGGGTGAGTGCGTGCGTGCGCGTCTGCTGCTCCTCCTCTTCCTCCTCATCCTCATATTCTCCTGTATAATTGTGTCAGCTCCTATAATTTACAATTTACGGATCCGGTCATGGAGGAGTTTGGACAGATGCTTCAGGTGGGGGAATTTAATACACTTTAAATATTTATATACTGTATACACTGATACACTGATACATCCCCCCCCCCCCTCTCAGGTGTTCCCGCTGCCCGCGCGGGTCGGAACATACTGAAAAAGCTGCGGTGTTTCCCTCCCCCCCCCCCCTCGCCGGGGTGTTTCCCTCCCCCCCCCCTCCGGTGCTCCCGCTGCCCGCGCGGGTCACATTCTGTAGTAGCCGGGGTGTTTCTCTCCCCCCCCTCCTTCCGGTGTTCCCGCTGCCCGCGCGGGTCGGAACATACTGCAAAAGCTAGGGTGTTACCCTCCCCACCCCTCACCGGGGTGTTTCCCTCCCCCCCCTCGCCGGGGTGTTTCCCTCCTCCCCCCCCTCCGGTGCTCCCGCTGCCCGCGTGGGTCACATTCTGTAGTAGCCGGGGTGTTTCTCTCCCCCCCACCCCCCTCCTTCCGGTGTTCCCGCTGCCCGGGCGGGTCGGAACATATTGAGGTAGCCGGGGTGTTTCTCCCCCCCCCCCCTCTCTCCGCTCCGGCGCACGTCCCTTCCCGTGTCTGTGTATGGGTATGAGAGAGAGATTGAGTGTGTGTGTGTGTGTATGGGAGAGAGATTGTGTGTGTGTGTGTGTGTGTGTGTGTGTGTGTGTGTGTGTGTGTGTGTGTGTGTGTGTGTGTGTGTGTGTGTGTGTGTGTGTGTGTGAGAGAGAGAGATTGATTGTGTGATTGAGTGTGTGTGTGTGTGTGTGTGTGTGGGAGAGAGCAAACGTGTGTGTGCAGGACACCAAAGGTAACCCCCCAGTCAGTCACCCCCCCCCCACCCAGTCAGTCACCCCCCCCCCCACCCAGTCAGTCCCCCACCCAGTCAGTCGTCCCCCCCCCACCCAGTCAGTCACCCCCCCACCCAGCCAGTCACCCCCCCGCACCCAGCCAGTCACCCCCGCGCCCCACCCAGCCAGTCAAGCCAGTCACCCCCACTCCCACCCAGTCAAAGTCAGTCATCCCACCCCCCCAGTCAGTCAGTTACCCCCCCCCCAGTCAGTTACCCCCCCAGGTCAGTCAGTTGCCTCCCCCCCATCAGTCAGTTACCAAGTCAGTCAGTTACCCCCGTCTCTCCTCTCTCTGTCTCTCCCCCCCTCTCTGTCTCTCCCCCCCCCTCTTTGTCTCTCCCCCCCTCTTTGTCTCTCCCCCCTCTTTGTCTCTCCCCCCACCTCTCTGTCTCTCCCCCCACCTCTCTGTCTCTCCCCCCACCTCTCTCTCTCCCCCACCTCTCTGTCTCTCCCCCCACCTCTCTGTCTCTCCACCCCCTTTCTGTCTCTCCACCCCCTCTCTGTCTCTCTCCCCTCTCTGTCTCTCTGTTTCTCTCCCCTCTCTGTTTCTCTCCCCTCTCTGTCTCTCTCTCTCCCCTCTCTGTCTCTCCCCTCTCTGTCTCTTCGCTCTCCCTTCTCTGTCTCTTCGCTCTCCCCTCTCTGTTTCTCTCCCCTCTCTGTCTCTCTCCCCTCTCTGTCTCTCTCCCCTCTCTGTCTCTCTCCCCTCTCTGTCTCTCTCCCCTCTCTGTCTCTCTCCCCTCTCTGTCTCTCTCCCCTCTCTGTCTTTCTGTCTCTCTCCCCTCTCTGTCTCTCTGTCTCTCTCCCCTCTCTGTCTCTCTCCCCTCTCTGTCTCTCTCTCTCCCATCTCTGTCTCTCCCTTCTCTGTCTCTTCTCTCTCCCTTCTCTGTCTCTTCGCTCTCCCTTCTCTGTCTCTTCGCTCTCCCCTCTCTGTCTCTTCGCTCTCCCCTCTGTCTCTCTGTCTCTCTCCCCTCTGTCTCTCTGTCTCTCTCCCCTCTCTGTCTCTCTCCCCTCTCTGTCTCTCTGCCCTCTCTGTCTCTCTGTCTCTCTGTCTCACTCCCCTCTCTGTCTCTCTCTCTCCCTTCTCTGTCTCTTCTCTCTCCCCTCTCTGTTTCTCTCCCCTCTCTGTCTCTCTCCCCTCTGTCTCTCTCCCCTCTCTGTCTCTCTCACCTCTCTGTCTTTCTGTCTCTCTCCCCTCTTTGTCTCTCTGTCTCTCTCCCCTCTCTGTCTCTCTCTCCCCTCTCTGTCTCTCCCTTCTCTGTCTCTTCTCTCTCCCTTCTCTGTCTCTTCGCTCTCCCTTCTCTGTCTCTTTGCTCTCCCCTCTCTGTCTCTTCTCTCTCCCCTCTGTCTCTCTGTCTCTCTCCCCTCTGTCTCTCTGTCTCTCTCCCCTCTCTGTCTCTCTGTCTCTCTCCCCTCTCTATCTCTCTCCCCTCTCTGTCTCTCTGTCTCACTCCCCTCTCTGTCTCTCTCTCTCTCCCTTCTCTGTCTCTCCCTTCTCTGTCTCTTCTCTCTCCCCTCTCTGTCTCTTCGCTCTCCCCTCTCTGTCTCTTCGCTCTCCCCTCTCTGTCTCTCTCCCCTCTCTGTCTCTCTCCCCTCTTTGTCTCTCTCCCCTCTCTGTGTCTCTCTCTCTCACTCTCTGCCTCACACTCTCGATCTGGATATCTTATTTACCCTGTATATCTTAACTGCCCTATACTACACCGAAATAACCTATACTGCTTTCTTCCAGATCTGACTCAAGCTTCACACGGGAGACATCGGAATCCCCCCTAACCCAGAAGACAGGTAGGGAACACCTCCCCTCCAATGTATAACATTGCAGGAATGAGGGTACCTGGACATTGAGGGACTGCGGATCAGGTAAGATCCCAGGCGGGATTGCTGCTTTAAATATTGTGAAGCGGGGGCATCCAGACACTGGTTAAGGGGTGCAGGAAACTAGTCATTCACATCTGGCTTTTTTTTCTAGATCTGACATTTACACACACATACACACACACACGTAACAAGGACTAATTGTAGTATAATGTAATACAATAAATAAACTTATGTCAAAAACGAATGTTCTTACTAGGAATTTATTCAATTTATTTTATTTATGTATTTAAAAAAAAGCAGGGGCGGGGTTGGGGGCGGGACTAGGGGCGGGACTAGGGCGGGTTGGGGGCGGGACTAGGGGCGGGACTAGGTGGCGAGTAGATTTTTGGGTGATTTGTCAAGCACTGTATATATATATATGAGCAACTTATATCTTTGGACACCCTCCCGCTGTGAGCATCCCAGCAGAGTATAAGGTGACACACTCCTTCTGTGTGCATCCCAGATGAGTATAGGACATATATATATATGTCCTATACTCATCTGGGATGCACACAGAAGGAGTGTGTCACCTTATACTCTGCTGGGATGCTCACAGCGGGAGGGTGTCCAAAGATATAAGTTGCTCATTTTCTTAGAGTCCCACAGTTACCATTTGGGGACACAGGCTATCCTGCTGGGAGCCTATACTTCTACTCCTCATCTCTCTAGGAAGCCTGACTACCAGGGCACTTCCCTATTTGAGAAAATAAGAACAGGGCCACCACCTTCTGTTTCACCTCTCCTGCAGTCGGAGGGTGGAGTTTTTCTCCCCTCCTATGTACAGTATGACCTCTCTCCCACTCCCTATCTCTAGACAGAAAAGAGTCTGAGCTAGGCCTCTGCTGAGTCACCTTAGCGGCCCCTGCCTGTAGGGTGACCAGACATCACGTTTTTTAGACTTTGTCCAGGGTCCAGACTTCTAAAAAAGAATGTCCTGTTTTTTTCTGGCCTTAACAGCCGCACATGTGCGATCAGCGCTTGCCAGCTGCTCTTGCCCATGCTCTTGTCATACCTTCCATTTGGGTCTGGGTCATCTGATCCTGGTTTTGTACCCTGACTGAGGGGAGCGCTTTTTTTGAGGTGCACCCCCCTGCCTGCTCCCCCTCGCTTTCATGCCCCCCTCACCTTGTTTGGCGGCGTCAAATGACGCCGCGGGGTCACGTGGTGTGATCTCACGTGACCCCATTGCCATGGAGACGGACGTGTGATGTCACTCCGCATGACACCGTGGCGTCATTTGATGCCGCGTTGCCATAGCAACGCGTCTTACCAGCTCTGTGGAATCCCGGTAAATGAGTTGCGATCCCCCGGCATTTAATTTAAATGCATCGGGGAAGAGCGCAGTGCCTCTGCAACCACCCACGCCCACCCAAACAAATCCAGCATGCCCCCCACTTTGGGAACCGCTGCCCTAAACTGCTGTTTAGTTAACTTTGGTATACATACATAGTTACATAGTAACTGTTTAGTTAACTGCTGTTTAGTTAACTTTGGTATGATAAAATAAAGTATACATAATCACCATTCTGGTCAAAGTGTGAGATGGGGAGTACCATTTTTTTCAGTTGGAATTTACTTTTTTGATAGAATCAGGATCTATTTTATTTTAGGGCTTTTTTCCCCTATGTAAAGTTTCTCAACCATGGTGCCGGTTTGACACTTCCCACTACTGTAACTTGATGATTTTCCGCAGAAAATCAAATAAAACTTTATTTCAGTGTATTGTTAACAAAATAAGGCGCATCACATTTAAAATAACAAAACGTAGCAATTTCCTCTTACATTAATAATATTGTTTCTTACATACTGTAGTACTGATGTGTAGACAGCCCTCAGAATGTTGCAGGCACAATGGATCCTTGTGATTAGATGACTTTCCAAGAAGCTAACACTG
>NW_027456027.1:418475-477041 GCF_040206685.1 Ascaphus truei | reverse complement strand
TACAGACCCGCAGAGCGTCGTTCCCTTGTTAACCCCTTCTCTCCTGTGTTTGCAGCCTCCGTATACAGTCAGTATGCGGTGGAAGAGGATTGGTGTCTGTCCGTCCTGCAGTCTTATCAGAGCGAACACTCTGGTCCCTTCCCCTGGACTGTGGGTGAGTGTGTTCGAGGTCCCGTTGAGAGCCAGCGGCAGAGCACGAGGAGGGGAGAGTGACTGAGATCACACGCTGTCTGTGGCAGAGCACGGAGGGAGTGACTGAGATCACACGCTATCTGTTGCAGAGCACGGAGGGAGTGACTGAGATCACACGCTGTCTGTGGCAGAGCACGGGAGGGGGGAGTGACTGAGATCACACGCTGTCTGTGGCAGAGCACGGGAGGGGGGAGTGACTGAGATCACACGCTGTCTGTGGCAGAGCACGGGGGGAGTGACTGAGATCACACGCTGTCTGGCAGAGCGCGGGGGGAGTAACTGAGATCACACGCTGTCTGTGGCAGAGCACGAGGGGGGAGTGACTGAGATCACACGCTGTCTGTGGCAGAGCACATGAAGGGAGTGACTGAGATCACACGCTGTCTGTGGCAGAGCACGGGGCGGGAGTGACTGAGATCACACGCTGTCTGTGGCAGAGCACGATGGGGGAGTGACTGAGATCACACGCTGTCTGTGGCAGAGCACGGGAGGGGGGGAGTGACTGAGATCACATGCTCTCTGTGGCAGAGCACGGGAGGTGGGAGTGACTGAGATCACACGCTGTCTGGCAGAGCACGGGAGGGGGGAGTGACTGAGATCACACACTGTCTGTGGCAGAGCCTATGAGGGGAGTGACAGATCACACGCTGTCTGTGGCAGAGCACGGGAGTGGGGAGTGACTGAGATCACACGCTGTCTGTGGCAGAGCACGAGGAGGGGAGAGTGACTGAGATCACACGCTGTCTGTGGCAGAGCACGAGGGGAAGTGACTGAGATCACACGCTGTCTGTGGCAGAGCACGGGAGGGGGGAGTGACTGAGATCACACGCTGTCTGTGGCAGAGCACGGGGGGGAGTGACTGAGATCACACGCTGTCTGGCAGAGCGCGGGGGGAGTGACTGAGATCACACGCTGTCTGTGGCAGAGCACATGAAGGGAGTGACTGAGATCACACGCTGTCTGTGGCAGAGCACGGGGCGGGAGTGACTGAGATCACACGCTGTCTGTGGCAGAGCACGATGGGGGAGTGACTGAGATCACACGCTGTCTGTGGCAGAGCACGGGAGGGGGGAGTGACTGAGATCACACGCTCTCTGTGGCAGAGCACGGGGGGGAGTGACTGAGATCACACGATATCTGTGGCAGAGCACGGAGGGAGTGACTGAGATCACACGCTGTCTGTGGCAGAGCACGGGGGAGTGACTGAGATCACACGCTATCTGTGGCAGAGCACGGGAGGGGGGAGTGACTGAGATCACACGCTGTCTGTGGCAGAGCACGGGGGGAGTGACTGAGATCACACGCTGTCTGTGGCAGAGCACGGGGGGAGTGACAGATCACACGCTGTCTGTGGCAGAGCACGGGAGAGGGGAGTGACTGAGATCACACGCTGTCTGTGGCAGAGCACGGGAGGGGGGAGTGACTGAGATCACACGCTGTCTGTGGCAGAGCACGGGGGGGAGTGACTGAGATCACACGCTGTCTGTGGCAGAGCACGGGGGGAGTGACTGAGATCACACGCTGTCTGGCAGAGCACGGAGGGAGTGACTGAGATCACACGCTGTCTGTGGCAGAGCACGGGAGGGGGGAGTGACTGAGATCACACGCTGTCTGTGGCAGAGCACGGGAGAGGGGAGTGACTGAGATCACACGCTGTCTGTGGCAGAGCACGGGAGGGGGGGAGTGACTGAGATCACACGCTGTCTGTGGCAGAGCACGGGGGGGGAGTGACTGAGATCACACGCTATCTGTGGCAGAGCACGGAGGGAGTGACTGAGATCACACGCTATCTGTTGCAGAGCACGGAGGGAGTGACTGAGATCACACGCTGTCTGTGGCAGAGCACGGGGGGAGTGACTGAGATCACACGCTGTCTGTGGCAGAGCACGGGAGGGGGGAGTGACTGAGATCACACGCTGTCTGTGGCAGAGCACGGGGGGGGAGTGACTGAGATCACACGCTATCTGTGGCAGAGCACAGAGGGAGTGACTGAGATCACACGCTATCTGTTGCAGAGCACGGAGGGAGTGACTGAGATCACACGCTGTCTGTGGCAGAGCACGGGGCGGGAGTGACTGAGATCACACGCTGTCTGTGGCAGAGCACGATGGGGGAGTGACTGAGATCACACGCTGTCTGTGGCAGAGCACGGGAGGGGGGAGTGACTGAGATCACATGCTCTCTGTGGCAGAGCACGGGAGGTGGGAGTGACTGAGATCACACGCTGTCTGGCAGAGCACGGGAGGGGGGAGTGACTGAGATCACACACTGTCTGTGGCAGAGCCTATGAGGGGAGTGACAGATCACACGCTGTCTGTGGCAGAGCACGGGAGTGGGGAGTGACTGAGATCACACGCTCTCTGTGGCAGAGCACGGGGGGGAGTGACTGAGATCACACGATATCTGTGGCAGAGCACGGAGGGAGTGACTGAGATCACACGCTGTCTGTGGCAGAGCACGGGGGAGTGACTGAGATCACACGCTGTCTGTGGCAGAGCACGGGGAGGGGGGAGTGACTGAGATCACACGCTCTCTGTGGCAGAGCACGGGGGGGGAGTGACTGAGATCACACGATATCTGTGGCAGAGCACGGAGGGAGTGACTGAGATCACACGCTGTCTGTGGCAGAGCACGGGGGAGTGACTGAGATCACACGCTATCTGTGGCAGAGCACGGGAGGGGGGAGTGACTGAGATCACACGCTGTCTGTGGCAGAGCACGGGGGGGAGTGACTGAGATCACACGCTGTCTGTGGCAGAGCACGGGGGGGAGTGACAGATCACACGCTGTCTGTGGCAGAGCACGGGAGAGGGGAGTGACTGAGATCACACGCTGTCTGTGGCAGAGCACGGGAGGGGGGAGTGACTGAGATCACACGCTGTCTGTGGCAGAGCACGGGGGGGAGTGACTGAGATCACACGCTGTCTGTGGCAGAGCACGGGGGGAGTGACTGAGATCACACGCTGTCTGGCAGAGCACGGAGGGAGTGACTGAGATCACACGCTGTCTGTGGCAGAGCACGGGAGGGGGGAGTGACTGAGATCACACGCTGTCTGTGGCAGAGCACGGGAGAGGGGAGTGACTGAGATCACACGCTGTCTGTGGCAGAGCACGGGAGGGGGGAGTGACTGAGATCACACGCTGTCTGTGGCAGAGCACGGGGGGGGAGTGACTGAGATCACACGCTATCTGTGGCAGAGCACGGAGGGAGTGACTGAGATCACACGCTATCTGTTGCAGAGCACGGAGGGAGTGACTGAGATCACACGCTGTCTGTGGCAGAGCACGGGAGGGGGGAGTGACTGAGATCACACGCTGTCTGTGGCAGAGCACGGGGGGAGTGACTGAGATCACACGCTGTCTGTGGCAGAGCACGGGAGGGGGGGAGTGACTGAGATCACACGCTGTCTGTGGCAGAGCACGGGGGGGAGTGACTGAGATCACACGCTATCTGTGGCAGAGCACAGAGGGAGTGACTGAGATCACACGCTATCTGTTGCAGAGCACGGAGGGAGTGACTGAGATCACACGCTGTCTGTGGCAGAGCACGGGGCGGGAGTGACTGAGATCACACGCTGTCTGTGGCAGAGCACGATGGGGGAGTGACTGAGATCACACGCTGTCTGTGGCAGAGCACGGGAGGGGGGAGTGACTGAGATCACATGCTCTCTGTGGCAGAGCACGGGAGGTGGGAGTGACTGAGATCACACGCTGTCTGGCAGAGCACGGGAGGGGGGAGTGACTGAGATCACACACTGTCTGTGGCAGAGCCTATGAGGGGGAGTGACAGATCACACGCTGTCTGTGGCAGAGCACGGGAGTGGGGAGTGACTGAGATCACACGCTGTCTGTGGCAGAGCACGAGGAGGGGAGAGTGACTGAGATCACACGCTGTCTGTGGCAGAGCACGGGGGGAAGTGACTGAGATCACACGCTGTCTGTGGCAGAGCACGGGAGGGGGGAGTGACTGAGATCACACGCTGTCTGTGGCAGAGCACGGGGGGGGAGTGACTGAGATCACACGCTGTCTGGCAGAGCGCGGGGGGAGTGACTGAGATCACACGCTGTCTGTGGCAGAGCACATGAAGGGAGTGACTGAGATCACACGCTGTCTGTGGCAGAGCACGGGGCGGGAGTGACTGAGATCACACGCTGTCTGTGGCAGAGCACGATGGGGGAGTGACTGAGATCACACGCTGTCTGTGGCAGAGCACGGGAGGGGGGAGTGACTGAGATCACACGCTCTCTGTGGCAGAGCACGGGGGGGAGTGACTGAGATCACACGATATCTGTGGCAGAGCACGGAGGGAGTGACTGAGATCACACGCTGTCTGTGGCAGAGCACGGGGGAGTGACTGAGATCACACGCTATCTGTGGCAGAGCACGGGAGGGGGGGAGTGACTGAGATCACACGCTGTCTGTGGCAGAGCACGGGGGGAGTGACAGATCACACGCTGTCTGTGGCAGAGCACGGGAGAGGGGAGTGACTGAGATCACACGCTGTCTGTGGCAGAGCACGGGAGGGGGGAGTGACTGAGATCACACGCTGTCTGTGGCAAGAGCACGGGGGGGGAGTGACTGAGATCACACGCTGTCTGTGGCAGAGCACGGGGGGAGTGACTGAGATCACACGCTGTCTGGCAGAGCACGGAGGGAGTGACTGAGATCACACGCTGTCTGTGGCAGAGCACGGGAGGGGGGAGTGACTGAGATCACACGCTGTCTGTGGCAGAGCACGGGAGAGGGGAGTGACTGAGATCACACGCTGTCTGTGGCAGAGCACGGGAGGGGGGAGTGACTGAGATCACACGCTGTCTGTGGCAGAGCACGGGGGGGGAGTGACTGAGATCACACGCTATCTGTGGCAGAGCACGGAGGGAGTGACTGAGATCACACGCTATCTGTTGCAGAGCACGGAGGGAGTGACTGAGATCACACGCTGTCTGTGGCAGAGCACGGGAGGGGGGGAGTGACTGAGATCACACGCTGTCTGTGGCAGAGCACGGGGGGAGTGACTGAGATCACACGCTGTCTGTGGCAGAGCACGGGAGGGGGGGAGTGACTGAGATCACACGCTGTCTGTGGCAGAGCACGGGGGGGAGTGACTGAGATCACACGCTATCTGTGGCAGAGCACAGAGGGAGTGACTGAGATCACACGCTATCTGTTGCAGAGCACGGAGGGAGTGACTGAGATCACACGCTGTCTGTGGCAGAGCACGGGAGAGAGGAGTGACTGAGATCACACGCTGTCTGTGGCAGAGCACGGGAGGGGGGGAGTGACTGAGATCACACGCTGTCTGTGGCAGAGCACGGGGGGGAGTGACTGAGATCACACGCTATCTGTGGCAGAGCACGGAGGGAGTGACTGAGATCACACGCTATCTGTTGCAGAGCACGGAGGGAGTGACTGAGATCACACGCTGTCTGTGGCAGAGCACGGGAGGGGGGAGTGACTGAGATCACACGCTGTCTGTGGCAGAGCACGGGAGGGGGGAGTGACTGAGATCACACGCTGTCTGTGGCAGAGCACGGGAGAGGGGAGTGACTGAGATCACACGCTGTCTGTGGCAGAGCACGGGAGGGGGGGAGTGACTGAGATCACACGCTGTCTGTGGCAGAGCACGGGGGGGGAGTGACTGAGATCACACGCTATCTGTGGCAGAGCACGGAGGGAGTGACTGAGATCACACGCTATCTGTTGCAGAGCACGGAGGGAGTGACTGAGATCACACGCTGTCTGTGGCAGAGCACGGGAGGGGGGAGTGACTGAGATCACACGCTGTCTGTGGCAGAGCACGGGGGGAGTGACTGAGATCACACGCTGTCTGTGGCAGAGCACGGGAGGGGGGAGTGACTGAGATCACACGCTGTCTGTGGCAGAGCACGGGGGGGAGTGACTGAGATCACACGCTATCTGTGGCAGAGCACAGAGGGAGTGACTGAGATCACACGCTATCTGTTGCAGAGCACGGAGGGAGTGACTGAGATCACACGCTGTCTGTGGCAGAGCACGGGGCGGGAGTGACTGAGATCACACGCTGTCTGTGGCAGAGCACGATGGGGGAGTGACTGAGATCACACGCTGTCTGTGGCAGAGCACGGGAGGGGGGAGTGACTGAGATCACATGCTCTCTGTGGCAGAGCACGGGAGGTGGAGTGACTGAGATCACACGCTGTCTGGCAGAGCACGGGAGGGGGGAGTGACTGAGATCACACACTGTCTGTGGCAGAGCCTATGAGGGGAGTGACAGATCACACGCTGTCTGTGGCAGAGCACGGGAGTGGGGAGTGACTGAGATCACACGCTGTCTGTGGCAGAGCACGAGGAGGGGAGAGTGACTGAGATCACACGCTGTCTGTGGCAGAGCACGGGGGGAAGTGACTGAGATCACACGCTGTCTGTGGCAGAGCACGGGAGGGGGGGAGTGACTGAGATCACACGCTGTCTGTGGCAGAGCACGGGGGGGAGTGACTGAGATCACACGCTGTCTGGCAGAGCGCGGGGGGGAGTGACTGAGATCACACGCTGTCTGTGGCAGAGCACATGAAGGGAGTGACTGAGATCACACGCTGTCTGTGGCAGAGCACGGGGCGGGAGTGACTGAGATCACACGCTGTCTGTGGCAGAGCACGATGGGGGAGTGACTGAGATCACACGCTGTCTGTGGCAGAGCACGGGAGGGGGGAGTGACTGAGATCACACGCTCTCTGTGGCAGAGCACGGGGGGGAGTGACTGAGATCACACGATATCTGTGGCAGAGCACGGAGGGAGTGACTGAGATCACACGCTGTCTGTGGCAGAGCACGGGGGAGTGACTGAGATCACACGCTATCTGTGGCAGAGCACGGGAGGGGGGAGTGACTGAGATCACACGCTGTCTGTGGCAGAGCACGGGGGGAGTGACAGATCACACGCTGTCTGTGGCAGAGCACGGGAGAGGGGAGTGACTGAGATCACACGCTGTCTGTGGCAGAGCACGGGAGGGGGGAGTGACTGAGATCACACGCTGTCTGTGGCAGAGCACGGGGGGGAGTGACTGAGATCACACGCTGTCTGTGGCAGAGCACGGGGGGAGTGACTGAGATCACACGCTGTCTGGCAGAGCACGGAGGGAGTGACTGAGATCACACGCTGTCTGTGGCAGAGCACGGGAGGGGGGAGTGACTGAGATCACACGCTGTCTGTGGCAGAGCACGGGAGAGGGGAGTGACTGAGATCACACGCTGTCTGTGGCAGAGCACGGGAGGGGGAGTGACTGAGATCACACGCTGTCTGTGGCAGAGCACGGGGGGGGAGTGACTGAGATCACACGCTATCTGTGGCAGAGCACGGAGGGAGTGACTGAGATCACACGCTATCTGTTGCAGAGCACGGAGGGAGTGACTGAGATCACACGCTGTCTGTGGCAGAGCACGGGAGGGGGGAGTGACTGAGATCACACGCTGTCTGTGGCAGAGCACGGGGGGAGTGACTGAGATCACACGCTGTCTGTGGCAGAGCACGGGAGGGGGGAGTGACTGAGATCACACGCTGTCTGTGGCAGAGCACGGGGGGGAGTGACTGAGATCACACGCTCTCTGTGGCAGAGCACGGGGGGGAGTGACTGAGATCACACGATATCTGTGGCAGAGCACGGAGGGAGTGACTGAGATCACACGCTGTCTGTGGCAGAGCACGGGAGAGAGGAGTGACTGAGATCACACGCTGTCTGTGGCAGAGCACGGGAGGGGGGAGTGACTGAGATCACACGCTGTCTGTGGCAGAGCACGGGGGGGAGTGACTGAGATCACACGCTATCTGTGGCAGAGCACGGAGGGAGTGACTGAGATCACACGCTATCTGTTGCAGAGCACGGAGGGAGTGACTGAGATCACACGCTGTCTGTGGCAGAGCACGGGAGGGGGGAGTGACTGAGATCACACGCTGTCTGTGGCAGAGCACGGGGGGGAGTGACTGAGATCACACGCTGTCTGTGGCAGAGCACGGGAGGGGGGAGTGACTGAGATCACACGCTGTCTGTGGCAGAGCACGGGAGGGGGGAGTGACTGAGATCACACGCTGTCTGTGGCAGAGCACGGGGGGGAGTGACTGAGATCACACGATATCTGTGGCAGAGCACGGAGGGAGTGACTGAGATCACACGCTATCTGTTGCAGAGCACGGAGGGAGTGACTGAGATCACACGCTGTCTGTGGCAGAGCACGGGAGGGGGGAGTGACTGAGATCACACGCTGTCTGTGGCAGAGCACGGGGGGAGTGACTGAGATCACACGCTATCTGTGGCAGAGCACGGAGGGAGTGACTGAGATCACACGCTGTCTGTGGCAGAGCACGGGAGGGGGGAGTGACTGAGATTACACGCTGTCTGTGGCAGAGCACGGGAGGGGGGAGTGACTGAGATCACACGCTGTCTGTGGCAGAGCACGGGGGGGAGTGACTGAGATCACACGCTGTCTGTGGCAGAGCACGGGGGGAGTGACTGAGATCACACGCTGTCTGTGGCAGAGCACGGGGGGAGTGACTGAGATCACACGCTATCTGTGGCAGAGCACGGGAGGGGGGGAGTGACTGAGATCACACGCTGTCTGTGGCAGAGCACGGGAGAGGGGAGTGACTGAGATCACACGCTGTCTGTGGCAGAGCACGGGGGGGAGTGACTGAGATCACACGCTGTCTGTGGCAGAGCACGGGAGGGGGGAGTGACTGAGATCACACGCTGTCTGTGGCAGAGCACGGGGGGAGTGACTGAGATCACACGCTGTCTGTGGCAGAGCACGGGGGGAGTGACAGATCACACGCTGTCTGTGGCAGAGCACGGGAGAGGGGAGTGACTGAGATCACACGCTGTCTGTGGCAGAGCACGGGAGGGGGGAGTGACTGAGATCACACGCTGTCTGTGGCAGAGCACGGGGGGAGTGACTGAGATCACACGCTGTCTGGCAGAGCACGGAGGGAGTGACTGAGATCACACGCTATCTGTGGCAGAGCACGGAGGGAGTGACTGAGATCACACGCTATCTGTTGCAGAGCACGGAGGGAGTGACTGAGATCACACGCTGTCTGTGGCAGAGCACGGGAGGGGGGAGTGACTGAGATCACACGCTGTCTGTGGCAGAGCACGGGGGGAGTGACTGAGATCACACGCTATCTGTGGCAGAGCACGTAGGGAGTGACTGAGATCACACGCTGTCTGTGGCAGAGCACGGGAGGGGGGAGTGACTGAGATTACACGCTGTCTGTGGCAGAGCACGGGAGGGGGGAGTGACTGAGATCACACGCTGTCTGTGGCAGAGCACGGGGGGGAGTGACTGAGATCACACGCTGTCTGTGGCAGAGCACGGGGGGAGTGACTGAGATCACATGCTGTCTGTGGCAGAGCACGGGGGGAGTGACTGAGATCACACGCTATCTGTGGCAGAGCACGGGAGGGGGGAGTGACTGAGATCACACGCTGTCTGTGGCAGAGCACGGGAGGGGGGAGTGACTGAGATCACACGCTGTCTGTGGCAGAGCACGGGGGGGAGTGACTGAGATCACACGCTGTCTGTGGCAGAGCACGGGAGGGGGGAGTGACTGAGATCACACGCTGTCTGTGGCAGAGCACGGGGGGAGTGACTGAGATCACACGCTGTCTGTGGCAGAGCACGGGGGGAGTGACAGATCACACGCTGTCTGTGGCAGAGCACGGGAGAGGGGAGTGACTGAGATCACACGCTGTCTGTGGCAGAGCACGGGAGGGGGGAGTGACTGAGATCACACGCTGTCTGTGGCAGAGCACGGGAGAGGGGAGTGACTGAGATCACACGCTGTCTGTGGCAGAGCACGGGAGGGGGGAGTGACTGAGATCACACGCTGTCTGTGGCAGAGCACGGGGGGGAGTGACTGAGATCACACGCTATCTGTGGCAGAGCACAGCACGGAGGGAGTGACTGAGATCACACGCTATCTGTTGCAGAGCACGGAGGGAGTGACTGAGATCACACGCTGTCTGTGGCAGAGCACGGGAGGGGGGAGTGACTGAGATCACACGCTGTCTGTGGCAGAGCACGGAGGGAGTGACTGAGATCACACGCTGTCTGTGGCAGAGCACGGGAGGGGGGAGTGACTGAGATCACACGCTGTCTGTGGCAGAGCACGGGAGGGGGGAGTGACTGAGATTACACGCTGTCTGTGGCAGAGCACGGGAGGGGGGAGTGACTGAGATCACACGCTGTCTGTGGCAGAGCATGGGGGGAGTGACTGAGATCACACGCTATCTGTGGCAGAGCACGGAGGGAGTGACTGAGATCACACGCTGTCTGTGGCAGAGCACGGGAGGGGGGAGTGACTGAGATCACAAGTGGCAGAGCACGGGAGGGGGGAGTGACTGAGATCACACGCTGTCTGTGGCAGAGCACGGGAGGGGGGAGTGACTGAGATCACACGCTGTCTGTGGCAGAGCACGGGGGGGAGTGACTGAGATCACACGCTGTCTGTGGCAGAGCACGGAGGGAGTGACTGAGATCACACGCTGTCTGTGGCAGAGCACGGGAGGGGGGAGTGACTGAGATCACACGCTGTCTGTGGCAGAGCATGGGAGGGGGGAGTGACTGAGATCACACGCTGTCTGTGGCAGAGCACGGAGGGGGAGTGACTGAGATCACACGCTATCTGTGGCAGAGCACGGAGGGAGTGACTGAGATCACACGCTGTCTGTGGCAGAGCACGGGAGGGGGGAGTGACTGAGATCACACGCTGTCTGTGGCAGAGCACAGGAGGGGGGAAGTGACTGAGATCACACGCTGTCTGTGGCAGAGCACGGAGGGGAGAGTGACTGAGATCACACGCTGTCTGTGGCAGAGCACGGGAGTGGGGAGTGACTGAGATCACACGCTGTCTGTGGCAGAGCACGGGAGGGAGTGACTGAGATCACACGCTGTCTGTGGCAGAGCACGGGGGGAGTGACAGATCACACGCTGTCTGTGGCAGAGCACGGGAGGGGGGAGTGACTGAGATCACACGCTGTCTGTGGCAGAGCACGGGAGGGGGAGTGACTGAGATCACACGCTGTCTGTGGCAGAGCACGGGGGGAGTGACTGAGATCACACGCTGTCTGGCAGAGCACGGAGGGAGTGACTGAGATCACACGCTGTCTGTGGCAGAGCACGGGAGGGGGAGTGACTGAGATCACACGCTGTCTGTGGCAGAGCACGGGGGGAGTGACTGAGATCACACGCTGTCTGTGGCAGAGCACGGGAGGGGGGAGTGACTGAGATCACACGCTGTCTGTGGCAGAGCACGGGGGGAGTGACTGAGATCACACGCTGTCTGTGGCAGAGCACGGGAGGGGGGAGTGACTGAGATCACACGCTGTCTGTGGCAGAGCACGGGAGGGGGGAGTGACTGAGATCACACGCTGTCTGTGGCAGAGCACGGAGAGGGGAGTGACTGAGATCACACGCTGTCTGTGGCAGAGCACGGGAGGGGGGAGTGACTGAGATCACACGCTGTCTGTGGCAGAGCACGGGGGGAGTGACTGAGATCACACGCTATCTGTGGCAGAGCACGGAGGGAGTGACTGAGATCACACGCTGTCTGTGGCAGAGCACGGAGGGGGGAGTGACTGAGATCACACGCTGTCTGTGGCAGAGCACGGGGGGGAGTGACTGAGATCACACGCTGTCTGTGGCAGAGCACGGGAGGGGGGAGTGACTGAGATCACACGCTGTCTGTGGCAGAGCACGGGAGGGGGGAGTGACTGAGATACACGCTGTCTGTGGCAGAGCACGGAGGGGGGAGTGACTGAGATCACACGCTGTCTGTGGCAGAGCACGGGAGGGGGGAGTGACTGAGATCACACGCTGTCTGTGGCAGAGCACGGGGGGGAGTGACTGAGATCACACGCTGTCTGTGGCAGAGCACGGGGGGAGTGACTGAGATCACACGCTGTCTGGCAGAGCACGGAGGGAGTGACTGAGATCACACGCTGTCTGTGGCAGAGCACGGGAGGGGGGAGTGACTGAGATCACACGCTGTCTGTGGCAGAGCACGGGAGGGGGGAGTGACTGAGATCACACGCTGTCTGTGGCAGAGCACGGGAGGGGGGAGTGACTGAGATCACACGCTGTCTGTGGCAGAGCACGGGGGGGAGTGACTGAGATCACACGCTATCTGTGGCAGAGCACGGAGGGAGTGACTGAGATCACACGCTATCTGTTGCAGAGCACGGAGGGAGTGACTGAGATCACACGCTGTCTGTGGCAGAGCACGGGAGGGGGGAGTGACTGAGATCACACGCTGTCTGTGGCAGAGCACGGGGGGGAGTGACTGAGATCACACGCTGTCTGTGGCAGAGCACGGGAGGGGGGAGTGACTGAGATCACACGCTGTCTGTGGCAGAGCACGGGAGGGGGGAGTGACTGAGATCACACGCTGTCTGTGGCAGAGCACGGGGGGGAGTGACTGAGATCACACGCTATCTGTGGCAGAGCACAGAGGGAGTGACTGAGATCACACGCTATCTGTTGCAGAGCACGGAGGGAGTGACTGAGATCACACGCTGTCTGTGGCAGAGCACGGGAGAGGGGAGTGACTGAGATCACACGCTGTCTGTGGCAGAGCACGGGAGGGGGAGTGACTGAGATCACACGCTGTCTGTGGCAGAGCACGGGGGGGAGTGACTGAGATCACACGCTATCTGTGGCAGAGCACGGAGGGAGTGACTGAGATCACACGCTATCTGTTGCAGAGCACGGAGGGAGTGACTGAGATCACACGCTGTCTGTGGCAGAGCACGGGAGGGGGGAGTGACTGAGATCACACGCTGTCTGTGGCAGAGCACGGGGGGGAGTGACTGAGATCACACGCTGTCTGTGGCAGAGCACGGGAGGGGGGAGTGACTGAGATCACACGCTGTCTGTGGCAGAGCACGGGAGGGGGGAGTGACTGAGATCACACGCTGTCTGTGGCAGAGCACGGGGGGGAGTGACTGAGATCACACGCTATCTGTGGCAGAGCACGGAGGGAGTGACTGAGATCACACGCTATCTGTTGCAGAGCACGGAGGGAGTGACTGAGATCACACGCTGTCTGTGGCAGAGCACGGGAGGGGGGAGTGACTGAGATTACACGCTGTCTGTGGCAGAGCACGGGAGGGGGGAGTGACTGAGATCACACGCTGTCTGTGGCAGAGCACGGGGGGGAGTGACTGAGATCACACGCTGTCTGTGGCAGAGCACGGGGGGAGTGACTGAGATCACACGCTATCTGTGGCAGAGCACGGGAGGGGGGAGTGACTGAGATCACACGCTGTCTGTGGCAGAGCACGGGAGGGGGGAGTGACTGAGATCACACGCTGTCTGTGGCAGAGCACGGGAGAGGGGAGTGACTGAGATCACACGCTGTCTGTGGCAGAGCACGGGAGGGGGGAGTGACTGAGATCACACGCTGTCTGTGGCAGAGCACGGGGGGAGTGACTGAGATCACACGCTGTATGGCAGAGCACGGAGGGAGTGACTGAGATCACACGCTGTCTGTGGCAGAGCACGGGAGGGGGGAGTGACTGAGATCACACGCTGTCTGTGGCAGAGCACGGGAGAGGGGAGTGACTGAGATCACACGCTGTCTGTGGCAGAGCACGGGAGGGGGGAGTGACTGAGATCACACGCTGTCTGTGGCAGAGCACGGGGGGGAGTGACTGAGATCACACGCTATCTGTGGCAGAGCACGGAGGGAGTGACTGAGATCACACGCTATCTGTTGCAGAGCACGGAGGGAGTGACTGAGATCACACGCTGTCTGTGGCAGAGCACGGGAGGGGGGAGTGACTGAGATCACACGCTGTCTGTGGCAGAGCACGGGGGGGGAGTGACTGAGATCACACGCTGTCTGTGGCAGAGCACGGAGGGGAGTGACTGAGATCACACGCTGTCTGTGGCAGAGCACGGAGGGGGGAGTGACTGAGATCACACGCTGTCTGTGGCAGAGCATGGGAGGGGGGAGTGACTGAGATCACACGCTGTCTGTGGCAGAGCACGGGGGGGAGTGACTGAGATCACACGCTATCTGTGGCAGAGCACGGAGGGAGTGACTGAGATCACACGCTGTCTGTGGCAGAGCACGGGAGGGGGAGTGACTGAGATCACACGCTGTCTGTGGCAGAGCACGGGAGGGGGAGTGACTGAGATCACACGCTGTCTGTGGCAGAGCACGGGGGGGAGTGACTGAGATCACACGCTGTCTGTGGCAGAGCACGGGAGGGGGGAGTGACTGAGATCACACGCTGTCTGTGGCAGAGCACGGGGGGAGTGACAGATCACACGCTGTCTGTGGCAGAGCACGGGAGGGGGGAGTGACTGAGATCACACGCTGTCTGTGGCAGAGCACGGGAGGGGGGAGTGACTGAGATCACACGCTGTCTGTGGCAGAGCACGGGGGGAGTGACTGAGATCACACGCTGTCTGGCAGAGCACGGAGGGAGTGACTGAGATCACACGCTGTCTGTGGCAGAGCACGGGAGGGGGGAGTGACTGAGATCACACGCTGTCTGTGGCAGAGCACGGGAGAGGGGAGTGACTGAGATCACACGCTGTCTGTGGCAGAGCACGGGAGGGGGGAGTGACTGAGATCACACGCTGTCTGTGGCAGAGCACGGGGGGGGAGTGACTGAGATCACACGCTATCTGTGGCAGAGCACGGAGGGAGTGACTGAGATCACACGCTATCTGTTGCAGAGCACGGAGGGAGTGACTGAGATCACACGCTGTCTGTGGCAGAGCACGGGAGGGGGGAGTGACTGAGATCACACGCTGTCTGTGGCAGAGCACGGGGGGAGTGACTGAGATCACACGCTGTCTGTGGCAGAGCACGGGAGGGGGGAGTGACTGAGATCACACGCTGTCTGTGGCAGAGCACGGGAGGGGAGAGTGACTGAGATCACACGCTGTCTGTGGCAGAGCACGGGGGGGAGTGACTGAGATCACACGCTATCTGTGGCAGAGCACAGAGGGAGTGACTGAGATCACACGCTATCTGTTGCAGAGCACGGAGGGAGTGACTGAGATCACACGCTGTCTGTGGCAGAGCACGGGGGGGGAGTGACTGAGATCACACGCTGTCTGTGGCAGAGCACGGGAGAGGGGAGTGACTGAGATCACACGCTGTCTGTGGCAGAGCACGGGAGGGGGGAGTGACTGAGATCACACGCTGTCTGTGGCAGAGCACGGGGGGGAGTGACTGAGATCACACGCTATCTGTGGCAGAGCACGGAGGGAGTGACTGAGATCACACGCTATCTGTTGCAGAGCACGGAGGGAGTGACTGAGATCACACGCTGTCTGTGGCAGTGCACGGGAGGGGGGAGTGACTGAGATCACACGCTGTCTGTGGCAGAGCACGGGGGGGAGTGACTGAGATCACACGCTGTCTGTGGCAGAGCACGGGAGGGGGGAGTGACTGAGATCACACGCTGTCTGTGGCAGAGCACGGGAGGGGGGAGTGACTGAGATCACACGCTGTCTGTGGCAGAGCACGGGGGGGAGTGACTGAGATCACACGCTATCTGTGGCAGAGCACGGAGGGAGTGACTGAGATCACACGCTATCTGTTGCAGAGCACGGAGGGAGTGACTGAGATCACACGCTGTCTGTGGCAGAGCACGGGAGGGGGGAGTGACTGAGATTACACGCTGTCTGTGGCAGAGCACGGGAGGGGGGAGTGACTGAGATCACACGCTGTCTGTGGCAGAGCACGGGGGGGAGTGACTGAGATCACACGCTGTCTGTGGCAGAGCACGGGGGGAGTGACTGAGATCACACGCTATCTGTGGCAGAGCACGGGAGGGGGGAGTGACTGAGATCACACGCTGTCTGTGGCAGAGCACGGGAGGGGGGAGTGACTGAGATCACACGCTGTCTGTGGCAGAGCACGGGGGGGAGTGACTGAGATCACACGCTGTCTGTGGCAGAGCACGGGAGGGGGGAGTGACTGAGATCACACGCTGTCTGTGGCAGAGCACGGGGGGAGTGACTGAGATCACACGCTGTCTGTGGCAGAGCACGGGGGGAGTGACAGATCACACGCTGTCTGTGGCAGAGCACGGGAGAGGGGAGTGACTGAGATCACACGCTGTCTGTGGCAGAGCACGGGAGGGGGGAGTGACTGAGATCACACGCTGTCTGTGGCAGAGCACGGGGGGAGTGACTGAGATCACACGCTGTATGGCAGAGCACGGAGGGAGTGACTGAGATCACACGCTGTCTGTGGCAGAGCACGGGAGGGGGGAGTGACTGAGATCACACGCTGTCTGTGGCAGAGCACGGGAGAGGGGAGTGACTGAGATCACACGCTGTCTGTGGCAGAGCACGGGAGGGGGGAGTGACTGAGATCACACGCTGTCTGTGGCAGAGCACGGGGGGGAGTGACTGAGATCACACGCTATCTGTGGCAGAGCACGGAGGGAGTGACTGAGATCACACGCTATCTGTTGCAGAGCACGGAGGGAGTGACTGAGATCACACGCTGTCTGTGGCAGAGCACGGGAGGGGGGAGTGACTGAGATCACACGCTGTCTGTGGCAGAGCACGGGGGGGAGTGACTGAGATCACACGCTGTCTGTGGCAGAGCACGGGAGGGGGGAGTGACTGAGATCACACGCTGTCTGTGGCAGAGCACGGGAGGGGGGAGTGACTGAGATTACACGCTGTCTGTGGCAGAGCACGGGAGGGGGGAGTGACTGAGATCACACGCTGTCTGTGGCAGAGCATGGGGGGAGTGACTGAGATCACACGCTATCTGTGGCAGAGCACGGAGGGAGTGACTGAGATCACACGCTGTCTGTGGCAGAGCACGGGAGGGGGGAGTGACTGAGATCACACGCTGTCTGTGGCAGAGCACGGGAGGGGGGAGTGACTGAGATCACACGCTGTCTGTGGCAGAGCACGGGAGGGGGGAGTGACTGAGATCACACGCTGTCTGTGGCAGAGCACGGGGGGAGTGACTGAGATCACACGCTGTCTGTGGCAGAGCACGGAGGAAGTGACTGAGATCACACGCTGTCTGTGGCAGAGCACGGGAGGGGGGAGTGACTGAGATCACACGCTGTCTGTGGCAGAGCATGGGAGGGGGGAGTGACTGAGATCACACGCTGTCTGTGGCAGAGCACGGGGGGGAGTGACTGAGATCACACGCTATCTGTGGCAGAGCACGGAGGGAGTGACTGAGATCACACGCTGTCTGTGGCAGAGCACGGGGGGAGTGACTGAGATCACACGCTGTCTGGCAGAGCACGGAGGGAGTGACTGAGATCACACGCTGTCTGTGGCAGAGCACGGGGGGGAGTGACTGAGATCACACGCTGTCTGTGGCAGAGCACGGGAGGGGGGAGTGACTGAGATCACACGCTGTCTGTGGCAGAGCACGGGGGGAGTGACAGATCACACGCTGTCTGTGGCAGAGCACGGGAGGGGGGAGTGACTGAGATCACACGCTGTCTGTGGCAGAGCACGGGAGGGGGGAGTGACTGAGATCACACGCTGTCTGTGGCAGAGCACGGGGGGAGTGACTGAGATCACACGCTGTCTGGCAGAGCACGGAGGGAGTGACTGAGATCACACGCTGTCTGTGGCAGAGCACGGGAGGGGGGAGTGACTGAGATCACACGCTGTCTGTGGCAGAGCACGGGGGGGAGTGACTGAGATCACACGCTGTCTGTGGCAGAGCACGGGAGGGGGGAGTGACTGAGATCACACGCTGTCTGTGGCAGAGCACGGGGGGAGTGACTGAGATCACACGCTGTCTGTGGCAGAGCACGGGAGGGGGGAGTGACTGAGATCACACGCTGTCTGTGGCAGAGCACGGGAGGGGGGAGTGACTGAGATCACACGCTGTCTGTGGCAGAGCACGGGAGAGGGGAGTGACTGAGATCACACGCTGTCTGTGGCAGAGCACGGGAGGGGGGAGTGACTGAGATCACACGCTGTCTGTGGCAGAGCACGGGGGGAGTGACTGAGATCACACGCTATCTGTGGCAGAGCACGGAGGGAGTGACTGAGATCACACGCTATCTGTTGCAGAGCACGGAGGGAGTGACTGAGATCACACGCTGTCTGTGGCAGAGCACGGGAGGGGGGAGTGACTGAGATCACACGCTGTCTGTGGCAGAGCACGGGGGGGAGTGACTGAGATCACACGCTGTCTGTGGCAGAGCACGGGAGGGGGGAGTGACTGAGATCACACGCTGTCTGTGGCAGAGCACGGGAGGGGGGAGTGACTGAGATTACACGCTGTCTGTGGCAGAGCACGGGAGGGGGGAGTGACTGAGATCACACGCTGTCTGTGGCAGAGCACGGGGGGAGTGACTGAGATCACACGCTATCTGTGGCAGAGCACGGAGGGAGTGACTGAGATCACACGCTGTCTGTGGCAGAGCACGGGAGGGGGGAGTGACTGAGATTACACGCTGTCTGTGGCAGAGCACGGGAGGGGGGAGTGACTGAGATCACACGCTGTCTGTGGCAGAGCACGGGGGGGAGTGACTGAGATCACACGCTGTCTGTGGCAGAGCACGGGGGGAGTGACTGAGATCACACGCTGTCTGTGGCAGAGCACGGGGGGAGTGACTGAGATCACACGCTGTCTGTGGCAGAGCACGGAGGGAGTGACTGAGATCACACGCTGTCTGTGGCAGAGCACGGGAGGGGGGAGTGACTGAGATCACACGCTGTCTGTGGCAGAGCATGGGAGGGGGGAGTGACTGAGATCACACGCTGTCTGTGGCAGAGCACGGGGGGGAGTGACTGTGATCACACGCTATCTGTGGCAGAGCACCGAGGGAGTGACTGAGATCACACGCTGTCTGTGGCAGAGCACGGAGGGAGTGACTGAGATCACACGCTGTCTGTGGCAGAGCACGGAAGGGGGGAGTGACTGAGATCACACGCTGTCTGTGGCAGAGCATGGAAGGGGGGAGTGATTGAGATCACACGCTGTCTGTGGCAGAGCACGGGAGGGGGGAGTGACTGAGATCACACGCTGTCTGTGGCAGAGCATGGGAGGGGGGAGTGACTGAGATCACACGCTGTCTGTGGCAGAGCACGGGGGGGAGTGACTGAGATCACACGCTATCTGTGGCAGAGCACGGAGGGAGTGACTGAGATCACACGCTGTCTGTGGCAGAGCACGGGAGGGGGGAGTGACTGAGATCACACGCTGTCTGTGGCAGAGCACGGGAGGGGGGAGTGACTGAGATCACACGCTGTCTGTGGCAGAGCACGGGGGGGAGTGACTGAGATCACACGCTGTCTGTGGCAGAGCACGGGAGGGGGGAGTGACTGAGATCACACGCTGTCTGTGGCAGAGCACGGGGGGAGTGACAGATCACACGCTGTCTGTGGCAGAGCACGGGAGGGGGGAGTGACTGAGATCACACGCTGTCTGTGGCAGAGCACGGGAGGGGGGAGTGACTGAGATCACACGCTGTCTGTGGCAGAGCACGGGGGGAGTGACTGAGATCACACGCTGTCTGGCAGAGCACGGAGGGAGTGACTGAGATCACACGCTGTCTGTGGCAGAGCACGGGGGGGAGTGACTGAGATCACACGCTGTCTGTGGCAGAGCACGGGAGGGGGGAGTGACTGAGATCACACGCTGTCTGTGGCAGAGCACGGGGGGAGTGACTGAGATCACACGCTGTCTGTGGCAGAGCACGGGAGGGGGGAGTGACTGAGATCACACGCTGTCTGTGGCAGAGCACGGGAGGGGGGAGTGACTGAGATCACACGCTGTCTGTGGCAGAGCACGGGAGAGGGGAGTGACTGAGATCACACGCTGTCTGTGGCAGAGCACGGGAGGGGGGAGTGACTGAGATCACACGCTGTCTGTGGCAGAGCACGGGAGGGGGGAGTGACTGAGATCACACGCTGTCTGTGGCAGAGCACGGGGGGAGTGACTGAGATCACACGCTATCTGTTGCAGAGCACGGAGGGAGTGACTGAGATCACACGCTGTCTGTGGCAGAGCACGGGAGGGGGGAGTGACTGAGATCACACGCTGTCTGTGGCAGAGCACGGGGGGGAGTGACTGAGATCACACGCTGTCTGTGGCAGAGCACGGGAGGGGGGAGTGACTGAGATTACACGCTGTCTGTGGCAGAGCACGGGAGGGGGGAGTGACTGAGATCACACGCTGTCTGTGGCAGAGCACGGGGGGAGTGACTGAGATCACACGCTATCTGTGGCAGAGCACGGAGGGAGTGACTGAGATCACACGCTGTCTGTGGCAGAGCACGGGAGGGGGGAGTGACTGAGATTACACGCTGTCTGTGGCAGAGCACGGGAGGGGGGAGTGACTGAGATCACACGCTGTCTGTGGCAGAGCACGGGGGGGAGTGACTGAGATCACACGCTGTCTGTGGCAGAGCACGGGGGGAGTGACTGAGATCACACGCTGTCTGTGGCAGAGCACGGGGGGAGTGACTGAGATCACACGCTGTCTGTGGCAGAGCACGGAGGGAGTGACTGAGATCACACGCTGTCTGTGGCAGAGCACGGGAGGGGGGTGTGACTGAGATCACACGCTGTCTGTGGCAGAGCACGGAGGGAGTGACTGAGATCACACGCTGTCTGTGGCAGAGCACGGGAGGGGGGAGTGACTGAGATCACACGCTGTCTGTGGCAGAGCACGGGGGGGAGTGACTGAGATCACACGCTATCTGTGGCAGAGCACCGAGGGAGTGACTGAGATCACACGCTGTCTGTGGCAGAGCACGGAGGGAGTGACTGAGATCACACGCTGTCTGTGGCAGAGCACGGAAGGGGGGAGTGACTGAGATCACACGCTGTCTGTGGCAGAGCATGGAAGGGGGGAGTGATTGAGATCACACGCTGTCTGTGGCAGAGCACGGGAGGGGGGAGTGACTGAGATCACATGCTGTCTGTGGCAGAGCACGGGAGGGGGGAGTGACTGAGATCACACGCTGTCTGTGGCAGAGCACGGTAGGGGGAGTGACTGAGATCACACGCTGTCTGTGGCAGAGCACGGGAGGGGGGAGTGACTGAGATCACACGCTGTCTGTGGCAGAGCACGGGAGGGGGGAGTGACTGAGATCACACGCTGTCTGTGGCAGAGCCGGTCTGGTTATTTTCTCTTTATTTCTCTTAGGTGAGGATATGAGACCAGAAGGACAGAGGAATCTGGCTTTGTATCTAGTATGTAACTGACACTGCACCCTACTCTACTATTCCTTCCCGCACACAGCGCTCTCACTCCACCTCCATCCTGCCCTGCACCCTACCTGCTATTCCTGTTCTGACCTCCCAACAAACACAGCTCTGTCACTGCACCTCCATCCTGCCCTGCAGCACTCTCTGCTATTCCTGTACTGCCCCCCCGACACACACACGCACACACAGCTCTGTCACTGCACCTCCATCCTGCCCTGCAGCCCTCTCTGCTATTCCTGTACTGACCCCCCCACACACACACAGCTCTGTCACTGCACCTCCATCCTGCCCTGCAGCCCTCTCTGCTATTCCTGTACTGACCCCCCCCCCACACACACAGCTCTGTCACTGAACCTCCATCCTGCCCTGCAGCACCCTCTGCTGTTCCTGTACTGACCCCCCCCACACACACACAGCTCTGTCACTGCACCTCCATCCTGCCCTGCAGCTCTCTCTGCTATTGCTGTATTGACCCCCCCACACACACACACACACAGCTCTGTCACTGCACCTCCATCCTGCCCTGCAGCCCTCTCTGCTATTCCTGTACTGACCTCACACACACACACACAGCTCTGTCACTGCACCTCCATCCTGCCCTGCAGCCCTCTCTGCTATTCCTGTACTGACCTCACACACACACAGCTCTGTCACTACACCTCCATCCTGCCCTGCAGCCCGCTCTGCTATTCCTGTACTGACCCCCCCCCACACACACACAGCTCTGTCACTGCACCTCCATCCTGCCCTGCAGCCCGCTCTGCTATTCCTGTACTGACCCCCCCCCCCCCCCCCACACACACACAGCTCTGTCACTGCACCTCCATCCTGCCCGGCAGCCCTCTCTACTATTCCTGTACTGACCCCCCCCCCCCCCCCCACACACACACACAGCTCTGTCACTGCACCTCCATCCTGCCCGGCAGCCCTCTCTACTATTCCTGTACTGACCCCCCCCCCCCACACACACACACACACACACAGCTCTGTCACTGCACCTCCATCCTGCCCTGCAGCCCTCTCTGCTATTCCTGTACTGACCCCCCCCCCCCACACACACACAGCTCTGTCACTGCACCTCCATCCTGCCCTGCAGCCCTCTCTGCTATTCCTGTACTGACCCTACCCCCACACACACAGCTCTGTCACTGCCCTGCAGCCCTCTCTGCTATTCCTGTACTGCCCCCCCACACACACACAGCTCTGTCACTGAACCTCCATCCTGCCCTGCAGCCCTCTCTGCTATTCCTGTACTGACCCCCCCCCCCCCCACACACACACACAGCTGTCACTGCACCTCCATCCTGCCCTGCAGCCCTCTCTGCTATTCCTGTACTGACCCCCCCCTCCCCTCCCACACACACACAGCTCTGTCACTGCACCTCCATCCTGCCCTGCAGCCCTCTCTGCTATTCCTGTACTGCCCCCCCACACACACAGCTCTGTCACTGCACCTCCATCCTGCCCTGCAGCCCTCTCTGCTATTCCTGTACTGACCCCCCCCCCCAACACACACAGCTCTGTCACTGCACCTCCATCCTGCCCTGCAGCCCTCTCTGCTATTCCTGTACTGACCCCCCCCCACACACAGCTCTGTCACTGCACCTCCATCCTGCCCTGCAGCCCTCTCTCCTATTCCTGTACTGACCCCCCTCTCTCCTCCAGGCTCAGAAGCATCTAAAGAGTTTTGACGCCACGCACTGCACCCCCCTCCCACCCAGCGCCTTCCACACCCCGTGGACCTTGTAACGTGGGCAGGGGGCCGGGTGTGAACGCAGCTATGTCGGAAGAGCCGGGCACCTCTCTGCCACCACCTTCCTGCGTCCTCCTCTTCCACCACTCCCCACCCCCACACATCTCTTTTCCGAAACGCCAACTTAAATAGGAGACAGAAATATGGCCGCCTTCCCAACCGCCTCTCATACCTCTTGGACTTTGTAAAGTTAGTTATGGATTCCTTGGCAGGGAACAGGTTAATTAGTTATCGACACTGCAGGGTTGTAAATCATGGATATTAAAATGTGAAACCTATAGAATTTGTCACTGTGCCGTACCCATAGGGATATACCTCCTGTAATACACAGTGACCGCAGGGTGTCACCGTCACTGTGCCGTACCCATAGGGATATACCTCCTGTAATACACACAGTGACCGCAGGGTGTCACCGTCACTGTGCCGTACCCATAGGGATATACCTCCTGTAATACACACAGTGACCGCAGGGTGTCACTGTGCCGTACCCATAGGATATACCTCCTGTAATACACACAGTGACCGCAGGTGTCACCGTCACTGTGCCGTACCCATAGGGATATACCTCCTGTAATACGCACAGTGACCGCAGGTGTCACCGTCACTGTGCCGTACCCATAGGGATATACCTCCTGTAATACACACAGTGACCGCAGGGTGTCACCGTCACTGTGCCGTACCCATAGGGATATACCTCCTGTAATACGCACAGTGACCGCAGGGTGTCACCGTCACCGTGCCGTACCCATAGGGATATACCTCCTGTAATACACACAGTGACCGCAGGGTGTCACCGTCACCGTGCCGTACCCATAGGGATATACCTCCTGTAATACACACAGTGACCGCAGGGTGTCACCGTCACTGTGCCGTACCCATAGGGATATACCTCCTGTAATACACACAGTGACCGCAGGGTGTCACCGTGCCGTACCCATAGGGATATACCTCCTGTAATACACACAGTGACCGCAGGGTGTCACCGTAACTGTGCCGTACCCATAGGGATATACTTCTTCCTGTAATACACACAGTGACCGCAGGGTGTCACCGTCACTGTGCCGTACCCATAGGGATATACCTCCTGTAATACCCACAGTGACCGCAGGGTGTCACCGTGCCGTACCCATAGGGATATACCTCCTGTAATACACACAGTGACCGTAGGGTGTCACAGTGCCGTACCCATAGGGATATACCTCCTGTAATACACACAGTGACCGCAGGGTGTCACCGTCACTGTGCCGTACCCATAGGGATATACCTCCTGTAATACACACAGTGACCGCAGGGTGTCACCGTCACTGTGCCGTACCCATAGGGATATACCTCATGTAATACACACAGTGACCGCAGGTGTCACCGTCACTGTGCCGTACCCATAGGGATATACCTCCTGTAATACACACAGTGACCGCAGGGTGTCACCGTAACTGTGCCATACTTATAGGAATATACCTCCTGTAATACACACAGTGACCGCAGGGTGTCACCGTCACTGTGCCATACTTATAGGAATATACCTCCTGTAATACACACAGTGACCGCAGGGTGTCACCGTCACCGTGTCGTACACATAGGGATATACCTCCTGTAATACACACAGTGACCGCAGGGTGTCACCGTCACTGTGCCGTACCCATAGGGATATACCTCCTGTAATACACACAGTGACCGCAGGGTGTCACTGTGCCGTACCCATAGGGATATACCTCCTGTAATACACACAGTGACCGCAGGGTGTCACCGTCACTGTGCCGTACCCATAGGGATAGACCTCCTGTAATACACACAGTGACCGCAGGGTGTCACCGTCACTGTGCCGTACCCATAGGGATATACCTCCTGTAATACACACAGTGACCGCAGGGTGTCACTGTGCCGTACACATAGGGATATACCTCCTGTAATACACACAGTGACCACAGGGTGTCACTGTGCCGTACCCATAGGGATATACCTCCTGTAATTCACACAGTGACCGCAGGATATACCTCCTGTAATACACACAGTGTGAGGAAGAAATAAAATCTCACTCATATTTTAGGGTAACAGTCTATCAGAGACGTTTATTACATATTGAGTAGCTACAGCCAGGGTACATATAATAGTCAGTCTAGAGTCTGAATAACCGGCACTGAATCTTTATTCTTAGAACATCTACTTTATAACCTGGGCGAGGAGGCGTGAATGCATCATTTCACAATGTCCCACAACACTGGCCATATACTTCCGGTTCTGGCCTCTAAACAGTTACTGCCACATAAATTGGCATAGACTTGCAGATACTGGAAATATAGACAAGACATGTTTACACCATTCAAGGGCGCCGACTCCTGGTCTCCTTATATCTTCCTGGTCCCATATGCTAAGAAAACGGTTAACCCAAAATATATGGTTAATCTAAAGTAAAGCATGGAGCGTTTTCCTGCAAACACGTACACAGCCTTTGATCACCTGCCAGTTACCCACAATACATTTCTGCAGCAAATCTCGCTTTTACCCATAACTCAACGCTGCAGCCTTGTCTGAAGTTTTATTCTACAATTTCACCCCTTTTTGAGGCTCGCAGCCTCGGATATAACTGCAGATCTGTGTTTGAGGTTTGATTTCTTATGGGGTAGGCGTAAGTGGGGGAGTTTGGTGCACATCCCACAACATCCTAACATTAAACAGCAAGTACAATGTAATAATGCCGAGCAATATGGCCAAAACGCCAACAAAATAGTTGTTTTAACCACGGTGACCAGGAAGAGAATACATTTGAAAACCAAGAGGTAATCCTCCATCCCTCTCCTGGAGATGGGCTGCAGCGTCTCTAATATGCTCAACAAGATCATGAATGGTGCTGCTGAATGAAATGCTCCTAATAATGTCTTATTTACTCGTCAAGGCATAATTGCACTGAATTTGTCCCATGAATGTCAAACCGTTGTTGACATAGCAGAGCCGTCCCAGAGACATTGTTGCAAGCTGCACAGGGGGAGGGCCTCTTTGCCCCTGTGAGAGGTTTGGCCTAGAGAAAGACTCCAGAGAGATCGATACCTGTGTTTGGGCGACAATGCCAGACAGTCCTGTTCCGTGTCCTCTGTTGTCGGCGATGGTCGGTATAGTTCCGGGGTATTGGTATCACGGGTATGCCTCTGTGGCTGCTGAAAGGGAGATGAGCACATACTCAACGGTTAGAGTCCTTCAGTATATTGGCATATGTGTAGGTGGCCTGGAGATAACTGTTGGGGTACTCTGTCCACGAGTGGTTTATTTCCGTTCTTGTTCTGTTAAGGGGGCTTGCGGCATTCATAGTTGCGCCACACATACACAGCTCATCTCTGGAGACAACATATGTGATGGTCACCCCCACCGGCGTGCCGGCTGTGAAGAGGACAAAAACAGGCATCCATTGTTCCCAGGGACTGTCGTGGTCGGTGTGGATGCTCAATGGTGGACTTTACTTGTTTGTCCTTGGTGGAAGATTGTCGCTGTTGCACCCGGGGTTCATCAACCCTTTCCTCTGGCAGGTTCTGGGTTTCTTTATCCGTGGACCCAGGAAGAGATGCCTTCTCGGGTGTTGTAGGTGGTGAAGTACTACTCTGTTGTTGCCGGTGAAGACCTCCTACAGTGGCAGGCGTGTTTTCAGGTGTCTCAGCCGTGACATTTGACTGCGGCGCTGTTCGTGAGTAGGACTTGATAGGGACCTTTCTAGCGTGGCACCAATGCGTCCATTTTGTGAACCTTCACGTGGACTAATCGCCGGGTTACAGATCATGACAAGCTTCTTGTACTTGTTGTGGCAAGGCTTTGCACACCGGTGAATGAAAGGCTTTAACAGATGTCAGCAATGATTTACTGTCGGAGACCATCACATCATCAACCATAGTTAAACTTTGGCATTAGATTGGAATAGAAGGAGTACTTGGGAACCTCAGGTCTCCCCATTAGAATATTATGAGGGGAAAGTCCAGTCTTTCTGTTACATGTTAAGCGCATGCGCATTAGAGCCAGAGGAAGGGCACCGGGCCACTTCATTTTAGTCTCTGCATAGTCTGGCACGTTTATTTTTGAGAACACCGTTCTGGCGCTCTGCGGGTGATATGCGCAGTGACATTTTTTATGCGTTTTTAATACTTCACAAAGTTTTACCATAATACAGTAAAATGAGTTCCCCTGTCACCTCAGCATCAAATCTCTTAAAAGTCTTTTGCAGACTGTAATTGTGTCCGCGTGTACGGTTTGCACGGGACAGGCTTCAATTCAGCCCGAGAAAACTGCCCAACACAACACACACACATTCATATTTAGGCATTTGTATCAAATCAGTTTGCAGATTGACAATTGTCCCCACGGTGGGGGAGGGGGGGGTGCAGCCTGCTTGGTTTTAACGGCTTTGCCTATATTATGTGCTTGGCAAATTGGGCATGTTATATAACCGTGCTGTGCGAGAGCATTAAGCCGTGGGGCATGCCAACATTTTGTTATTTCCGCAATCATTCCCCCTTTTTGTTAGAGTGAGACATGCCATGGCTCGGCCTAGCAAGGTGAGGTGAAAGGACCTCTGGCGCTACAGGGCGGCCGTCTGGAGAGCGCCGGAGTCAATCAGGGTGTAATGGACACCCCGCCAGTGTCCATGTTTCTAATTCACAATGCGGGGCAGAATTTTTAATTCGAGCCAGACCACTAAACCCGGTGATTGGAGACTGGGTGATAGATGGGAACATTACAGTAGCCGGAGGGGCAGAGCGGGCCGACGATTTGGCCCATAGTGTCAGCCAAAGCGCTCTCACGGGTGACTTCATCAAAAGCAGTTGTGTGAGCAGCACGTTGAATATTAGTGAGCTGAGTGGGTGACTGGATAGACTCCAGTAAAGCAGCAATACATGGACCATGTTTTTTTGTTATAGGGGTACCTGCGGATGTGAAATGTACAGTACAGGAAGCATATACCGAGTCCGTTTCCTGTGTAGAGAATACAAGCTCTGGTGAGGGCAAATAATTCAGCAACCTTTGCTGAATAAACCTGTGGTAGGGGGTTTGCGTCTAAAACATCATGCTGAGTATAAACGGCATAACCTGATACCAAATTAGCCGTCGCGTCCCTCTGAGAGGAACCAGCAACGTACAAAACAAGACTCTGATTGCTCAACAGGACGTCCTGCAGATCAACTACGCTGAGTGGCTACTGAGATCGTGGAGTTCTCCATCAAGTGGGGTGGGCATTAGCCAACCAGGAGGCAAGGGGCAACACCTTTTGGAGAGAAGGATCTTAAAAATAATATTCCATACCCCTGATCGGTATTTCATACACTGTGTTGTGCCATTTGAGAGGTAGCGGGAAAACAGTCTAAACACACACAAAAAAGTCTGTCTTTGCACCACTGCCAAACTGGAAAACATATACTTTTAAAACATTACATTAATAGACTTTATAATACTATACGACGTAGGTGTATTTTGACCTGGGCTACTTCACTCCTAACTCATTAAATGTTATAGAGTGACACACTGCAACATTTCACTCAACAACATGTAGCGATTATTTCTTCACACCATTTACCAGCCACCATCCACCAGCCACAAACAGAAAACATTTAAAGGTACAGTATGTCCCCTTTTCTTTTGCAGCGCGGAACACACATAATAGAAGACAATCAGACATCATACTCTTCTGATTGGCAGACAAATAATTCAATATGATCCTAAAAAAATTATATACCTGGTCATTGATACCAACATCAATACTAAACAATAATGCTTATCTATACTCGTGGGGAGAAAAACAAAGCAGTCGATTCTTGTCCCTACAAAAAATATAATGTGATAAGAATAGTTATAATTATAAGAATAGAACAATCTGAATACATTCATAATGTGCATAAATGCATTTATTTAAAACTAATTTGAAATGAGCTTTTTAGGTTTCTAGCCAACTTGCTTCTGGGTTAATGGTTTGTATCTGAAGTAGGTATATATATATATTGCACATATTCCTGTGTAACTTTCAGAGAAGGAGGCAGAGGGGGAGCTGCTGCAGTTTTGGGAGATGATGCTGTGAGCTGAATTGGTTCTTTCTGGTGTCCCTCTTGTGCTAACCTACTCTTAACCTGGATTGAGGGGGAGGAAGAAAGTCAGGCTGGTTAAAGGACCCCATCGCCTGGCCAGTACGATGGGGACACTCATTTTTCCTGTGAACGGGCTGATTATAAAAATGGCCAAGACCAGGTGGTCTTCCCATATTGCCCCCTTCCTCATCCTCTTCCTCGGCCACAAAACCCTCCTCTGTTCCTGAAACTGGTGTTGGCTACTTTGTGGTGGGAGTGCCCTTAAATATTTATTTTTAAAATGCAATAAAAAAAAAAAAAACCTTCAGCTGGAAATGATAAGTTTGAATCGTCGCGCGTATTTATAATCCATTTTTGTAAGATGGTAATTTGTATACATATAACGAGCCGGCGTTCCTTTAGAAGGAATTTCAACACATTTTGATCCCCCTTTTCCCATAGTGCAACTTTCTCACAGGACTTGCATACAAGGTAAGGTTTATTTGAGGTGTGTTCAGGTCCGTATTAGTTTCATCAAGGGCTCAACAATATAACATTGATGGCACCGAGATTGAACTGCATCGGGACCTGACTCAGGCCACTTATCACTGTGGGGAAAGGGGTGAGGTAGGTAACACGAACGCTCCTGACTCTGAGACATCGATCAGCCAGGCGATGCCAAGCTTAACCTCCGTCAACAGAGCCTCATACATCCGAAGACTATGCTGCCACAGACACGTGGGGATTACTAAAGGTCCAAAGTTTCGCCACACACCGGTGGACCTCGCAAGGAGCTTGGTGCGGCTATATGTGGTTACGCACTTCTGGCCGTAGCACTTGATTGCAGACAAACCTTTTAAACATGTATGGCCAACAATTTTTTGGGGAACACCTGTATACCTGAAATTGCCTTACCCCTTTTGGGGAACACCCATATACCTGGAATTACTTTCCCTTCTAACCAGTGTTACCAAAAGTGGTCTGGCAGACGATTTGATCGGTTTAAAAAATTGGATGGCATCAACTTAACGGGGACCCCACCATGTCAACACATCCTCTTGAACAGTTGAGTTACCTGGACACCCACATTTAGAGATTTGAAAAAAGGTCTCTTATTACTGAGGTGCCTGGGGGTTTGGGGAGAAAAAGATCTGTCAACACTCCTGCAATCCTCACAAAGTTTTAGCCATCCGGGTCACGGCACCAGAATTGGGCAAGAAACAAAACCCCACTCATATTTAAGGGTAACAGTCTATCAGAGACGTTTATTACATATTGAGTAGCTACAGCCAGGGTACATATAATAGTCAGTCTAGAGTCTGAATAACAGGCACTGAATCTTTATTCTTAGAACATCTACTTTATAACCTGGGCGAGGAGGCGTGAATGCATCATTTCACAATGTCCCACAACACTGGCCATATACTTCCGGTTCTGGCCTCTAAACAGTTACTGCCACATAAATTGGCATAGACTTGCAGAGGCGACATACTGGAAATATAGACAAGACATGTTTACAACATTCAAGGGCGAGAAAACGGTTAACCCAAAATATATGGTTAATCTAAAGTAAAGCATGGAGTATTTTCCTGCAAACACGTACACAGCCTTTGATCACCTGCCAGTTACCCACAATACATTTCTGCATCAAATCAAGCTTTTACCCATAACTCAACACTGCAGCTATGTCTGAAGTTCTATTCTACAGGTGTCACCAGCTCCAGCACCAAGCCGTACCCATCGGGATATACCTCCTGTAATACACACAGTGACCGCAGGGTGTCACTGTGCCGTACCCATCGGGATATACCTCCTGTAATACACACAGTGACCGCAGGGTGTCACTGTGCCGTACCCATAGGGATATACCTCCTGTAATACACACAGTGACCGCAGGGTGTCACCGTGCCGTACCCATAGGGTTATACCTCCTGTAATACACACAGTGACCGCAGGGTGTCACCGTGCCGTACCCATAGGGATATACCTCCTGTAATACACACAGTGACCACAGGGTGTCACCGTGCCGTACCCATAGGGATATACCTCCTGTAATACACACAGTGACCGCAGGGTGTCACCATCACTGTGCCATACCCATAGGGATATATCTCCTGTAATACACACAGTGACCACAGGGTGTCACCGTGCCGTACCCATCGGGATATACCTCCTGTAATACACACAGTGACCGCAGGGTGTCACTGTGCCGTACCCATCGGGATATACCTCCTGTAATACACACTGTGACCGCAGGGTGTCACCGTCACTGTGCCATACCCATAGGGATATACCTCCTGTAATAAACACAGTGACCGCAGGGTGTCACCGTCACTGTGCCGTACCCATAGGGATATACCTCCTGTAATACACACAGTGACCACAGGGTGTCACTGTGCCGTACCCATAGGGATATACCTCCTGTAATACACACAGTGACCGCAGGGTGTCACCGTGCCGTACCCATAGGGATATACCTCCTGTAATACACACAGTGACCACAGGGTGTCACCGTGCCGTACCCATAGGGATATACCTCCTGTAATACACAGTGACCGCAGGGTGTCACCGTGCCGTACCCATAGGGATATAACTCCTGTAATACACACAGTGACCGCAGGGTGGCACCAGCACCGTGTCGTACCCATCGGGATATACCTCCTGTAATACACACAGTGACCGCAGGGTGTCACCGTGCCATACCCATCGGGATATACCTCCTGTAATACAGTGACCGCAGGGTGTCACTGTCACTGTGCCGTACCCATAGGGATATACCTCCTGGAATACACACAGTGACTGCAGGGTGTCACCGTGCCATACCCATCGGGATATACCTCCTGTAATACAGTGACCGCAGGGTGTCACCGTCACTGTGCCGTACCCATAGGGATATACCTCCTGTAATAAACACAGTGACCACAGGGTGTCACTGTGCCGTACCCATAGGGATATACCTCCTGTAATAAACACAGTGACCACAGGGTGTCACTGTGCCGTACCCATCGGGATATACCTCCTGTAATGCACACAGTGACCACAGGGTGTCACTATCACTGTGCTGTACCCATAGGGATATACCTCCTGTAATACACACAGTGACCACAGGGTGGCACCAGCACCGTGTCGTACCCATCGGGATATACCTCCTGGAATACACACAGTGACCGCAGGGTGTCACCATGCCGTACCCATCGGGATATACCTCCTGTAATACAGTGACCGCAGGGTGTCACCGTCACTGTGCCGTACCCATAGGGATATACCTCCTGTAATACACAGAGTGACCGGAGGGTGTCACCGTCACTGTGCCGTACCCATAGGGATATACCTCCTGTAATACACACAGTGACCACAGGGTGTCACTGTGCCGTACCCATCGGGATATACCTCCTGTAATACACACAGTGACCACAGGGTGGCACCAGCACCGTGTCGTACCCATAGGGATATACCTCCTGTAATACACACAGTGACCACAGGGTGTCACTGTGCCGTACCCATAGGGATATACCTCCTGTAATACACAGTGACCGCAGGCTGTCACCGTGCCGTACCCATAGGGATATACCTCCTGTAATACACACAGTGACCGCAGGGTGTCACTGTGCCGTACCCATAGGGATATACCTCCTGTAATACACACAGTGACCGCAGGGTGTCACCGTCACTGTGCCGTACCCATAGGGATATACCTCCTGTAATACACACAGTGACCGCAGGGTGTCACCGTCACTGTGCCGTTCCCATAGGGATATACCTCCTGTAATACACACAGTGACCGCAGGGTGTCACCGTGCTGTACCCATAGGGATATACCTCCTGTAATACATACAGTGACCGCAGGGTGTCACTGTGCCGTACCCATAGGGATATACCTCCTGTAATACACACAGTGACCGCAGGGTGTCACTGTGCCGTACCCATCGGGATATACCTCCTGTAATACAGTGACCGCAGGGTGTCACCGTCACTGTGCCGTACCCATAGGGATATACCTCCTGTAATACACACAGTGACCGGAGGGTGTCACCGTCACTGTGCCGTACCCATAGGGATATACCTCCTGTAATACACACAGTGACCGAAGGGTGTCACAGTCACTGTGCCGTACCCATAGGGATATACCTCCTGTAATACACACAGTGACCACAGGGTGTCACCGTGCCGTACCCATAGGGATATACCTCCTGTAATACACACAGTGACCGCAGGGTGTCACCAGCTCCAGCACCAAGCCGTACCCATCGGGATATACCTCCTGTAATACACACAGTGACCACAGGGTGGCACCAGCACCGTGTCCTACCCATAGGGATATACCTCCTGTAATACACACAGTTACCGCAGGGTGTCACCGTGCCGTACCCATCGGGATATACCTCCTGTAATACACACAGTGACCGCATGGTGTCACTGTGCCGTACCCATAGGGATATACCTCCTGTAATACACACAGTGACCGCATGGTGTCACTGTGCCGTACCCATAGGGATATACCTCCTGTAATACACACAGTGACCGCATGGTGTCACCGTGCCATACCCATAGGGATATACCTCCTGTAATACACACAGTGACCGCAGGGTGTCACTGTGCCGTACCCATAGGGATATACCTCCTGTAATACACACAGTGACCGCAGGGTGTCACCGTCACTGTGCTGTTCCCATAGGGATATACCTCCTGTAATACACACAGTGACCGCAGGGTGTCACCGTCACTGTGCCGTACCCATAGGGATATACCTCCTGTAATACTCACAGTGACCGCAGGGTGTCACCGTCACTGTGCCGTACCCATAGGGATATACCTCCTGTAATACACACAGTGACCGCAGGGTGGCACCAGCACCGTGTCGTACCCATCGGGTTATACCTCCTGGAATACACACAGTGACCGCAGGGTGTCACCGTGCCGTACCCATAGGGATATACCTCCTGTAATACACACAGTGACCACAGTGTGTCACTGTGCCGTACCCATCGGGATATACCTCCTGTAATACAGTGACCGCAGGGTGTCACCGTCACTGTGCCGTACCCATAGGGATATACCTCCTGTAATACACACAGTGACCACAGGGTGTCACTGTGCCGTACCCATCGGGATATACCTCCTGTAATACACACAGTGACCGCAGGGTGTCACTGTGCCGTACCCATAGGGATATACCTCCTGTAATACACACAGTGATCACAGGGTGTCACCGTCAGTGTGCCGTACCCATAGGGATATACCTCCTGTAATACACACAGTGACCGCAGGGTGTCACCGTCACTGTGCTGTACCCATAGGGATATACCTCCTGTATTACACACAGTGACCACAGGGTGGGACCAGCACCGTGTCGTACCCATCGGGATATACCTCCTGGAATACACACAGTGACCGCAGGGTGTCACCGTGCCGTACCCATAGGGATATACCTCCTGTAATACACACAGTGACCACAGGGTGTCACCGTCACTGTGCCGTACCCATAGGGATATACCTCCTGTAATACACACAGTGACCGCAGGGTGTCACCGTGCCGTACCCATCGGGATATACCTTCTGTAATACACACAGTGACCCCAGGGTGTCACTGTCACTGTGCCGTACCCATAGGGATATACCTCCTGTAATACACACAGTGACAACAGGGTGTCACCGTCACTGTGCCGTACCCATAGGGATATACCTCCTGTAATACACACAGTGACCGGAGGGTGTCACCGTCACTGTGCCGTACCCATATGGATATACCTCCTGTAATACACACAGTGACCGAAGGGTGTCACAGTCACTGTGCCGTACCCATAGGGATATACCTCCTGTAATACGCACAGTGACCACAGGGTGTCACCGTCACTGTGCCGTACCCATAGGGATATACCTCCTGTAATACACACAGTGACCACAGGGTGTCACTGTGCCGTACCCATAGGGATATACCTCCTGTAATACACACAGTGACCGCAGGGTGTCACCAGCTCCAGCACCAAGCCGTACCCATCGGGATATACCTCCTGTAATACACACAGTGACCACAGGGTGGCACCAGCACCGTGTCGTACCCATAGGGATATACCTCCTGTAATACACACAGTGACCACAGGGTGTCACTGTGCCGTACCCATAGGGATATACCTCCTGTAATACACACAGTGACCGCAGGATGTCACCGTCACTGTGCCATACCCATAGGGATATACCTCCTGTAATACACAGTGACCACAGGGTGTCACTGTGCCGTACCCATCGGGATATACCTCCTGAATTACAGTGACCGCAGGGTGTCACTGTGCCGTACCCATAGGGATATACCTCCTGTAATACACACAGTGACCACAGGGTGTCACTGTGACGTACCCATAGGGATATACCTCCTGTAATTCACACAGTGACCGCATGGTGTCATCGTGCCGTACCCATAGGGATATACCTCCTGTAATACACACAGTGACCGCAGGGTGTCACTGTGCCGTACCCATAGGGATATACCTCCTGTAATACACACAGTGACCGCAGGGTGTCACCGTCACTGTGCCGTACCCATAGGGATATACCTCCTGTAATACACACAGTGACCGCAGGGTGTCACCGTGCCTTACCCATAGGGATATACCTCCTGTAATACACACAGTGACCGCAGGGTGTCACTGTGCCGTACCCATAGGGATATACCTCCTGTAATACACACAGTGACCGCAGGGTGTCACCGTCACTGTGCCGTACCCATAGGGATATACCTCCTGTAATACACACAGTGACCGCAGGGTGTCACCGTGCCTTACCCATAGGGATATACCTCCTGTAATACACACAGTGACCGCAGGGTGTCACCGTGCCGTACCCATCGGGATATACCTCCTGTAATACACACAGTGACCGCAGGGTGGCACCAGCACCGTGTCGTACCCATCGGGTTATACCTCGTGGAATACACACAGTGACCGCAGGGTGTCACCGTGCCGTACCCATCGGGATATACCTCCTGTAATACAGTGACCGCAGGGTGTCACCGTCACTGTGCCGTACCCATAGGGATATACCTCCTGTAATACACACAGTGACCGGAGGGTGTCACCGTCACTGTGCCGTACCCATAGGGATATACCTCCTGTAATACACACAGTGACCGAAGGGTGTCACAGTCACTGTGCCGTACCCATAGGGATATACCTCCTGTAATACACACAGTGACCACAGGACGTCACCATCACTGTGCCGTACCCATAGGGATATACCTCCTGTAATACACACAGTGACCACAGGGTGTCACTGTGCCGTACCCATAGGGATATACCTCCTGTAATACACACAGTGACCACAGGGTGTCACCGTGCCGTACCCATAGGGATATACCTCCTGTAATACACACAGTGACCGCAGGGTGTCACCGTGCCGTACCCATAGGGATATAACTCCTGTAATACACACAGTGACCGCAGGGTGGCACCAGCACCGTGTCGTACCCATCGGGATATACCTCCTGGAATACACACAGTGACCGCAGGGTGTCACCGTGCCGTACCCATCGGGATATACCTCCTGTAATACAGTGACCGCCGGGTGTCACCGTCACTGTGCCGTAGCCATAGGGATATACCTCCTGTAATACACACAGTGACCGCAGGGTGTCACTGTGCCGTACCCATCGGGATATACCTCCTGTAATACACACAGTGGCCGCAGGGTGTCACTGTGCCGTACCCATAGGGATAAACCTCCTGTAATATATACAGTGACCACAGGGTGTCACTGTACCGTACCCATCGGGATATACCTCCTGTAATGCACACAGTGACCACAGGGTGTCACCGTCACTGTGCTGTACCATACGGATATACCTCCTTTAATACACACAGTGACCACAGGGTGGCACCAGCACCGTGTCGTACCCATCGGGATATACCTCCTGGAATACACACAGTGACCGCAGGGTGTCACCGTGCCGTACCCATCGGGATATACCTCCTGTAATACAGTGACCGCAGGGTGTCACCGTCACTGTGCCGTACCCATAGGGATATACCTCCTGTAATACACACAGTCACCACAGGGTGTCACCGTCACTGTGCCGTACCCATAGGGATATACCTCATGTAATACACACAGTGACCACAGGGTGTCACTGTGCCGTACCCATAGGGATATACCTCCTGTAATACACACAGTAACCACAAGGGTGTCACCGTGCTGTACACATCGGGATATCCTTCCTGTAATACACACAGTGACCACAGGGTGGCACCAGCACCGTTTCGTACCTATAGGTATATACCTCCTGTAATACACACAGTGACCACAGGGTGTCACTGTGCCGTACCCATAGGGATATACCTCCTGTAATACACACAGTGACCGCAGGGTGTCACCAGCTCCAGCACCAAGCCGTACCCATCGGGATATACCTCCTGTAATACACACAGTGACCACAGGGTGGCACCAGCACCGTGTCGTACCCATCGTGATATACCTCCTGTAATACACACAGTGACCGCAGGGTGTCACCGTCACTGTGCCGTACCCATAGGGATATACCTCCTGTAATACACACAGTGACCACAGGGTGGCACCAGCACCTTGTCGTACCCATCGGGATATACCTCCTGTAATACACACAGTGACCGCAGGGTGTCACTGTGCCGTACCCATAGGGATATACCTCCTGTAATACACACAGTGACCACAGGGTGTCACTGTGACGTACCCATCAGGATATACCTCCTGTAATGCACACAGTGACCACAGGGTGTCACCGTCACTGTGCTGTACCCATAGGGATATACCTCCTGTAATGCACACAGTGACCACAGGGTGTCACCGTCACTGTGCTGTACCCATAGGGATATACCTCCTGTAATACACACAGTGACCGCAGGGTGTCACCGTCACTGTGCCGTACCCATAGGGATATACCTCCTTTAATACACACAGTGACCACAGGGTGGCACCAGCACCTTGTCGTACCCATCGGGATATACCTCCTATAATACACACAGTGACTGCAGGGTGTCACCGTCACTGTGCCGTACCCATAGGGATATATCTCCTGTAATACACACAGTGACCGCAGGGTGTCACTGTGCCGTACCCATAGGGATATACCTCCTGTAATACACACAGTGACCACAGGGTGTCACTGTGCCGTACCCATCGGGATATACCTCCTGTAATGCACACAGTGACCACAGGGTGTCACTGCTGTACCCATCGGGATATACCTCCTGTAATACACACAGTGACCACAGGGTGGCACCAGCACCGTGTCGTACCCATCGGGATATACCTCCTGGAATACACACAGTGACCGCAGGGTGTCACCGTGCCGTACCCATCGGGATATACCTCCTGTAATACACACAGTGACCACAGGGTGTCACCGTCACTGTGCCGTACCCATAGGTATATACCTCCTGTAATACATACAGTGACCGCAGGGTGTCACTGTCACTGTGCCGTACCCATAGGGATATACCTCCTGTAATACACACAGTGACCACAGGGTGTCACTGTGCCGTACCCATAGGGATATACCTCCTGTAATACACACAGTGACCGCAGGGTGTCACCAGCACCAAGCCGTACCCATCGGGATATACCTCCTGTAATATACACAGTGACCACAGGGTGGCACCAGCACCGTGTCGTAGCCATCGGGATATACCTCCTGTAATACACACAGTGACCGCAGGGTGTCACCGTCACTGTGCCGTACCCATAGGGATATACCTCCTGTAATACACACAGTGACCACAGGGTGTCACCGTGCCGTACCCATAGGGATATACCTCCTGTAATACACACAGTGACCGCAGGGTGTCACCAGCTCCAGCACCAAGCCGTACCCATCGGGATATACCTCCTGTAATACACACAGTGACCACAGGGTGGCACCAGCACCGTGTCCTACCCATAGGGATATACCTCCTGTAATACACACAGTTACCGCAGGGTGTCACCGTGCCGTACCCATCGGGATATACCTCCTGTAATACACACAGTGACCGCATGGTGTCACTGTGCCGTACCCATAGGGATATACCTCCTGTAATACACACAGTGACCGCATGGTGTCACTGTGCCGTACCCATAGGGATATACCTCCTGTAATACACACAGTGACCGCATGGTGTCACCGTGCCATACCCATAGGGATATACCTCCTGTAATACACACAGTTTCCGCAGGGTGTCACTGTGCCGTACCCATAGGGATATACCTCCTGTAATACACACAGTGACCGCAGGGTGTCACCGTCACTGTGCCGTACCCATAGGGATATACCTCCTGTAATACACACAGTGACCGCAGGGTGTCACCGTCACCGTGCTGTACCCATAGGGATATACCTCCTGTAATACACACAGTGACCGCAGGGTGTCACCGTCACTGTGCTGTACCCATAGGGATTTACCTCCTGTAATACACACAGTGACCACAGGGTGTCACCGTGCCGTACCCATCGGGATATACCTCCTGTAATACACACAGTGACCGCAGGGTGGCACCGTGCCGTACCCATAGGGATATACCTCCTGTAATACACACAGTGACCGCAGGGTGGCACCAGCACCGTGTCGTACCCATCGGGTTATACCTCCTGTAATACACACAGTGACCGCAGGGTGTCACCGTGCCGTACCCATCGGGATATACCTCCTGTAATACAGTGACCGCAGGGTGTCACCGTCACTGTGCCGTACCCATAGGGATATACCTCCTGTAATACACACAGTGACCACAGGGTGTCACTGTGCCGTACCCATCGGGATATACCTCCTGTAATACACACAGTGACCGCAGGGTGTCACCGTGCCGTACCCATCGGGATATACCTCCTGTAATACAGTGACCGCAGGGTGTCACCGTCACTGTGCCGTACCCATAGGGATATACCTCCTGTAATACACACAGTGACCACAGGGTGTCACTGTGCCGTACCCATCGGGATATACCTCCTGTAATACACACAGTGACCGCAGGGTGTCACCGTGCCGTACCCATCGGGATATACCTCCTGTAATACAGTGACCGCAGGGTGTCACCGTCACTGTGCCGTACCCATAGGGATATACCTCCTGTAATACACACAGTGACCACAGGGTGTCACTGTGCCGTACCCATCGGGATATACCTCCTGTAATACACACAGTGACCACAGGGTGTCACCGTGCCGTACCCATAGGGATATACCTCCTGTAATACACACAGTGACCGCAGGGTGTCACTGTGCCGTACCCATAGGGATATACCTCCTGTAATACACACAGTGACCACAGGGTGTCACTGTGCCGTACCCATCGGGATATACCTCCTGTAATGCACACAGTGACCACAGGGTTTCACCGTCACTGTGCTGTACCCATAGGGATATACCTCCTGTAATACACACAGTGACCACAGGGTGGGACCAGCACCGTGTCGTACCCATCGGGATATACCTCCTGGAATACACACAGTGACCGCAGGGTGTCACCGTGCCGTACACATAGGGATATACCTCCTGTAATACACACAGTGACCACAGGGTGTCACCGTCACTGTGCCGTACCCATAGGGATATACCTCCTGTAATACACACAGTGACCGCAGGGTGTCACCGTGCCGTACCCATCGGGATATACCTTCTGTAATACACACAGTGACCCCAGGGTGTCACTGTCACTGTGCCGTACCCATAGGGATATACCTCCTGTAATACACACAGTGACAACAGGGTGTCACCGTCACTGTGCCGTACCCATAGGGATATACCTCCTGTAATACACACAGTGACCGGAGGGTGTCACCGTCACTGTGCCGTACCCATATGGATATACCTCCTGTAATACACACAGTGACCGAAGGGTGTCACAGTCACTGTGCCGTACCCATAGGGATATACCTCCTGTAATACGCACAGTGACCACAGGGTGTCACCGTCACTGTGCCGTACCCATAGGGATATACCTCCTGTAATACACACAGTGACCACAGGGTGTCACTGTGCCGTACCCATAGGGATATACCTCCTGTAATACACACAGTGACCGCAGGGTGTCACCAGCTCCAGCACCAAGCCGTACCCATCGGGATATACCTCCTGTAATACACACAGTGACCACAGGGTGGCACCAGCACCGTGTCGTACCCATAGGGATATACCTCCTGTAATACACACAGTGACCACAGGGTGTCACTGTGCCGTACCCATAGGGATATACCTCCTGTAATACACACAGTGACCGCAGGATGTCACCGTCACTGTGCCGTACCCATAGGGATATACCTCCTGTAATACACAGTGACCACAGGGTGTCACTGTGCCGTACCCATCGGGATATACCTCCTGAATTACAGTGACCGCAGGGTGTAACTGTGCCGTACCCATAGGGATATACCTCCTGTAATACACACAGTGACCACAGGGTGTCACTGTGACGTACCCATAGGGATATACCTCCTGTAATTCACACAGTGACCGCATGGTGTCATCGTGCCGTACCCATAGGGATATACCTCCTGTAATACACACAGTGACCGCAGGGTGTCACTGTGCCGTACCCATAGGGATATACCTCCTGTAATACACACAGTGACCGCAGGGTGTCACCGTCACTGTGCCGTACCCATAGGGATATACCTCCTGTAATACACACAGTGACCGCAGGGTGTCACCGTGCCTTACCCATAGGGATATACCTCCTGTAATACACACAGTGACCGCAGGGTGTCACTGTGCCGTACCCATAGGGATATACCTCCTGTAATACACACAGTGACCGCAGGGTGTCACCGTCACTGTGCCGTACCCATAGGGATATACCTCCTGTAATACACACAGTGACCGCAGGGTGTCACCGTGCCTTACCCATAGGGATATACCTCCTGTAATACACACAGTGACCGCAGGGTGTCACCGTGCCGTACCCATCGGGATATACCTCCTGTAATACACACAGTGACCGCAGGGTGGCACCAGCACCGTGTCGTACCCATCGGGTTATACCTCGTGGAATACACACAGTGACCGCAGGGTGTCACCGTGCCGTACCCATCGGGATAAACCTCCTGTAATACAGTGACCGCAGGGTGTCACCGTCACTGTGCCGTACCCATAGGGATATACCTCCTGTAATACACACAGTGACCGGAGGGTGTCACCGTCACTGTGCCGTACCCATAGGGATATACCTCCTGTAATACACACAGTGACCGAAGGGTGTCACAGTCACTGTGCCGTACCCATAGGGATATACCTCCTGTAATACACACAGTGACCACAGGACGTCACCATCACTGTGCCGTACCCATAGGGATATACCTCCTGTAATACACACAGTGACCACAGGGTGTCACTGTGCCGTACCCATAGGGATATACCTCCTGTAATACACACAGTGACCACAGGGTGTCACCGTGCCGTACCCATAGGGATATACCTCCTGTAATACACACAGTGACCGCAGGGTGTCACCGTGCCGTACCCATAGGGATATAACTCCTGTAATACACACAGTGACCGCAGGGTGGCACCAGCACCGTGTCGTACCCATCGGGATATACCTCCTGGAATACACACAGTGACCGCAGGGTGTCACCGTGCCGTACCCTTCAGGATATACCTCCTGTAACACAGTGACCGCCGGGTGTCACCGTCACTGTGCCGTAGCCATAGGGATATACCTCCTGTAATACACACAGTGACCGCTGGGTGTCACTGTGCCGTACCCATCGGGATATACCTCCTGTAATACACACAGTGACCGCAGGGTGTCACTGTGCCGTACCCATAGGGATAAACCTCCTGTAATATATACAGTGACCACAGGGTGTCACTGTACCGTACCCATCGGGATATACCTCCTGTAATGCACACAGTGACCACAGGGTGTCACCGTCACTGTGCTGTACCATACGGATATACCTCCTTTAATACACACAGTGACCACAGGGTGGCACCAGCACCGTGTCGTACCCATCGGGATATACCTCCTGGAATACACACAGTGACCGCAGGGTGTCACCGTGCCGTACCCATCGGGATATACCTCCTGTAATACAGTGACCGCAGGGTGTCACCGTCACTGTGCCGTACCCATAGGGATATACCTCCTGTAATACACACAGTCACCACAGGGTGTCACCGTCACTGTGCCGTACCCATAGGGATATACCTCATGTAATACACACAGTGACCACAGGGTGTCACTGTGCCGTACCCATAGGGATATACCTCCTGTAATACACACAGTAACCACAGGGTGTCACCGTGCTGTACCCATCGGGATATCCCTCCTGTAATACACACAGTGACCACAGGGTGGCACCAGCACCGTTTCGTACCTATAGGGATATACCTCCTGTAATACACACAGTGACCACAGGGTGTCACTGTGCCGTACCCATAGGGATATACCTCCTGTAATACACACAGTGACCGCAGGGTGTCACCAGCTCCAGCACCAAGCCGTACCCATCGGGATATACCTCCTGTAATACACACAGTGACCACAGGGTGGCACCAGCACCGTGTCGTACCCATCGTGATATACCTCCTGTAATACACACAGTGACCGCAGGGTGTCACCGTCACTGTTCCGTACCCATAGGGATATACCTCCTGTAATACACACAGTGACCACAGGGTGGCACCAGCACCTTGTCGTACCCATCGGGATATACCTCCTGTAATACACACAGTGACCGCAGGGTGTCACTGTGCCGTACCCATAGGGATATACCTCCTGTAATACACACAGTGACCACAGGGTGTCACTGTGACGTACCCATCAGGATATACCTCCTGTAATGCACACAGTGACCACAGGGTGTCACCGTCACTGTGCTGTACCCATAGGGATATACCTCCTGTAATGCACACAGTGACCACAGGGTGTCACCGTCACTGTGCTGTACCCATAGGGATATACCTCCTGTAATACACACAGTGACCGCAGGGTGTCACCGTCACTGTGCCGTACCCATAGGGATATACCTCCTTTAATACACACAGTGACCACAGGGTGGCACCAGCACCTTGTCGTACCCATCGGGATATACCTCCTATAATACACACAGTGACTGCAGGGTGTCACCGTCACTGTGCCGTACCCATAGGGATATATCTCCTGTAATACACACAGTGACCGCAGGGTGTCACTGTGCCGTACCCATAGGGATATACCTCCTGTAATACACACAGTGACCACAGGGTGTCACTGTGCCGTACCCATCGGGATATACCTCCTGTAATGCACACAGTGACCACAGGGTGTCACTGCTGTACCCATCGGGATATACCTCCTGTAATACACACAGTGACCACAGGGTGGCACCAGCACCGTGTCGTACCCATCGGGATATACCTCCTGGAATACACACAGTGACCGCAGGGTGTCACCGTGCCGTACCCATCGGGATATACCTCCTGTAATACACACAGTGACCACAGGGTGTCACCGTCACTGTGCCGTACCCATAGGTATATACCTCCTGTAATACATACAGTGACCGCAGGGTGTCACTGTCACTGTGCCGTACCCATAGGGATATACCTCCTGTAATACACACAGTGACCACAGGGTGTCACTGTGCCGTACCCATAGGGATATACCTCCTGTAATACACACAGTGACCGCAGGGTGTCACCAGCACCAAGCCGTACCCATCGGGATATACCTCCTGTAATATACACAGTGACCACAGGGTGGCACCAGCACCGTGTCGTAGCCATCGGGATATACCTCCTGTAATACACACAGTGACCGCAGGGTGTCACCGTCACTGTGCCGTACCCATAGGGATATACATCCTGTAATACACACAGTGACCACAGGGTGGCACCGTGTCGTACCCATAGGGATATACCTCCTGTAATATACACAGTGACCGCAGGGTGTCACCATGCCGTACCCATAGGGATATACCTCCTGTAATACACACAGTGACCGCAGGGTGTCACCGTCACTGTGCCGTACCCATAGGAATATACCTCCTGTAATACACACAGTGACCGCAGGGTGTCACTGTGCCGTACCCATAGGGATATACCTCCTGTAATACACACAGTGACCGCAGGGTTTCACTGTGCCATACCCATAGGGATATACCTCCTGTAAAACACACACTGACCACAGGGTGTCACCGTCACTGCGCCGTACCCATAGAGATATACCTCCTGTAAAACACACACTGACCAGAGGGTGTCATCGTCACTGTGCCGTACCCATACAGACATATATGCCATGATGCTCTGTCCAATAAACGGAGGCAACTGATAATTGAATATTCCTTTAAGAGTGGGTGTGACCCTAATATCTTTATAATGAGGGAACTCGTTCACATAACGATCCTATCACTTTGGTCAGGTATTGACACCTGTCAGCCTGTGGCTGTGAGTTAAAAGATTAGTTATAAGGAGGGTGTTCTTATAACAGGGGATCCTCCCATAGGAAGGGGCACGTCAGGGCTGTGAGGAGATGTTCTTATAAGGGGGTGTTCTTATAACAGGGGATCCCCCCCAATGGAAGGGGCACGTCAGGGCTGTGAGGAGATGTGCTTATAAGGGGGTGTTCTTATAACAGGGGTTCCCCCCATAGGATGGGGCACGTCAGGGCTGCGAGGAGATGTGCTTATAAGGGGGGTGTTCTTATAACAGGGGTTCCCCCCATAGGAAGGGGCACGTCAGGGCTGTGAGGAGATGTTCTTATAAGGGGGGTGTTCTTATAACAGGTTTTTATGTTTCAGGCAGGCTCTCCTCACATGGACAGTGTCAAAGAAGATTTAAATGAATCTCAAGTCTCTGATGAAGAGGTAAAAATCAGGAGGGAGGGAAATGTCCTGGGCCCCTTTCCCCCAGCTGCTGAGCGCCTCCCGTCGGGCCCCCAGCTGCTGAGCGCGGTCCGTTGGGCCCCCCGCTGTCCCCCAGCTGCTGAGCTCCTCCCGTCGGGCCCCCCGCTGTCGGGCCCCCCGCTGTCCCCCAGCTGCTGAGGGCCCCCCGCTGCTGAGGGCCTCCCATCGGGCCCCCCGCTCTCCCCCAGCTGCTGAGAGCCTCCCGTCGGGCCCCCCGCTGTCCTCCAGCTAATGAGCGCCTCCCGTCGGGCCCCCCGCTCTCCCCCAGCTACTGAGGGCCTTCCGTCGGGCCCCCCGCTGTCCCCCAGCTGCTGAGCTCCTCCCGTCGGGCCCCCCGCTGTCCCCCAGCTGCTGAGCACCTCCCGTCGAGGCCCCCGCTGTCCCCCAGCTGCTGAGGGCCCCCCGCTCCTGAGGGCCTCCCATCGGGCCCCCCGCTCTCCCCCAGCTGCTGAGAGCCTCCCGTCGGGCCCCCCGCTGTCCCCCAGCTAATGAGCGCCTCCCGTCGGGCCCCCCGCTCTCCCCCAGCTACTGAGGGCCTTCCGTCGGGCCCCCCGCTGTCCCCCAGCTGCTGAGCTCCTCCCGTCGGGCCCCCCGCTGTCGGGCCCCCCGCTGTCCCCCAGCTGCTGAGGGCCCCCCGCTGCTGAGGGCCTCCCATCGGGCCCCCCGCTCTCCCCCAGCTGCTGAGAGCCTCCCGTCGGGCCCCCCGCTGTCCTCCAGCTAATGAGCGCCTCCCGTCGGGCCCCCCGCTCTCCCCCAGCTACTGAGGGCCTTCCGTCGGGCCCCCCGCTGTCCCCCAGCTGCTGAGCTCCTCCCGTCGGGCCCCCCGCTGTCCCCCAGCTGCTGAGCACCTCCCGTCGAGGCCCCCGCTGTCCCCCAGCTGCTGAGGGCCCCCCGCTCCTGAGGGCCTCCCATCGGGCCCCCCGCTCTCCCCCAGCTGCTGAGAGCCTCCCGTCGGGCCCCCCGCTGTCCCCCAGCTAATGAGCGCCTCCCGTCGGGCCCCCCGCTCTCCCCCAGCTACTGAGGGCCTTCCGTCGGGCCCCCCGCTGTCCCCCAGCTGCTGAGCTCCTCCCGTCGGGCCCCCCGCTGTCCCCCAGCTGCTGAGCACCTCCCGTCGAGGCCCCCGCTGTCCCCCAGCTGCTGAGGGCCTCCCGCCGGGCCCCCCGCTGTCCCCCAGCTGCTGAGGGCCTCCTGCCGGGCCCCCCGCTCTCCCCCAGCTGCTGAGAGCCTCCCGTCGGGCCCCCCGCTATCCCCCAGCTAATGAGCGCCTCCCGTCGGGCCCCCCGCTCTCCCCCAGCTACTGAGGGCCTTCCGTCGGGCCCCCCGCTGTCCCCCAGCTGCTGAGCTCCTCCCGTCGGGCCCCCCGCTGTCCCCCAGCTGCTGAGCTCCTCCCGTCGGGCCCCCCGCTGTCCCCCAGCTGCTGAGCGCCTCCCGTCGAGGCCCCCGCTGTCCCCAGCTGCTGAGGGCCTCCCGCCAGGCCCCCCGCTGTCCCCAGCTGCTGAGGGCCTCCCGCCGGGCCCCCCGCTGTCCCCAGCTGCTGAGGGCCTCCTGCCGGGCCCCCCGCTCTCCCCCAGCTGCTGAGGGCCTCCCGCCGGGCCCCCCGCTGTCCCCAGCTGCTGAGGGCTTCCCGCCGGGCCCCCCGATGCTGAGCGCCTCCCGTCGGGCCCCCCACTGTCCCCCAGTTGCTGAGGGCCTCCCACTGTCCCCCAGCTGCTGAGGGCCTCCCACCGGGCCCCCCACTGTCCCCCAGCTACTGAGGGCCTCCCACCGGGCCCCCCACTGTCCCCCAGCTGCTGAGGGCCTCCTGACGGGCCCCCCGCTATCCCCCAGCTGCTGAGGGCCCCCCGCTGCTGAGGGCCTCCCGTCGGGGCCCCCCGCTCTCCCCCAGCTGCTGAGGGCCTCCCATCGGGCCCCCCGCTGTTCCCCAGCTAATGAGCTCCTCCCGTCGGGCCCCCCGCTGTCCCCCAGCTGCTGAGCACCTCCCGTCGGGCCCCCCGCTGTCCCCCAGCTGCTGAGCGCCTCCTGTTGGGCCCCCCGCTGTCACCCAGCTGCTGAGGGCCTCCCGCCGGGCCCCCCGCTGTCCCCCAGTTGCTGAGGGCCTCCTGCCGGGCCCTTCGCTGTCCCTCAGCTGCTGAGGGCCTCCCGCCGGGCCCCCCACCGGGCCCCCCGCTCTCCCCCAGCTGCTGAGGGCCTCCCGCCGGGCCCCCCGCTGTCCCCAGCTGCTGAGGGCTTCCCGCCGGGCCCCCCAATGCTGAGCGCCTCCCGTCGGGCCCCCCGCTGTCCCCCAGCTGCTGAGGGCCTCCCGCCGGGCCCCCCGCTGTCCCCCAGCTGCTGAGGGCCTCCTGGCGGGCCCCCCCGCTGTCCCCCAGCTACTGAGGGCCTCCCACCGGGCCCCCCGCTGTCCCCCAGCTGCTGAGCACCCCACGCCGGGCCCCCCGCTGTCCCCAGCTGCTGAGGGCCTCCCTCCGGGCCCCCCGCTGCTAAGCGCCTCCCGTCGAGCCCCCCGCTGTCCCCAAGCTGCTGAGCGCCTCCCGTCGGGCCCCCTGCTGTCCCCCAGCTGCTGAGGGCCTCCCGTCGGGCCCCCCGCTGTCCCCCAGCTGCTGAGGGCCTCCTGTCGGGCCCCCCGCTGTCCCCCAGCTGCTGAGGGCCTCCCACCGGGCCCCCCGCTGTCCCCCAGCTGCTGAGATCCTCCCACCGGGCCCCCCGCTGTCCCCCAGCTGCTGAGGGCCTCCCGCCGGGCCCCCCGCTGTCCCCCAGCTGCTGAGATCCTCCCACCGGGCCCCCCGCTGTCCCCCAGCTGCTGAGGGCCTCCCGCCGGGCCCCCCGCTGTCCCCCAGCTGCTGAGGGCCTCCCGCCGTGCCCCCCGCTGTCCCCCCGCTGCTGAGCGCCTCCCGCCGGGCCCCCCGCTCTCTCCCCCAGCTGCTGAGCACCCCCTGCTCTCCCCCAGCTGCTGAGTGCCTCCTGCCGGGCCCCCCGCACTCCAACACTTGGCGCCGCTCTCCCAACGTCTGGTCGGGTCCAGGGAGGGAGGCTCGGCGCGGGGGAGGGAGGACCGTGGCAGCTGGGGAGAACGTGGGCTTTGGGACCTGAGATTATCCCCATAGTAAGTGGTGGTGTTTGTATATGGGGGGGTTGTTTGTATTTAGGGGGATTGGGGTGGTGTGTGTTTGTGTGTACCCGGCTGTCTCTCTTCTACCAGACTCTCTGTGTGCATTATACATGGCTGTTTCTCTGTGTGTTTATAGGTGGCGGTCTCTCTCTGTGCGTTTATACCCAGCTGTCTCTCTGTGTGTTATACGCGGCAGTCTCCCTTCTTCCAGACTCTCTGTTATACCCAGCTGTGTCTCTACTACTAGTGTCTCTCTGTGCACTATACACGACTGTCTCTCTCTCTCTGCGTTCTACTCTGCTGTCTCTTGCGTCCGGCTGTCTCTTGCGTCTGGCTATCTTATTATCCACTGTCTCTCAGATCTCCACAGATAAGACCCGTCACGCTCGCCTGGGCGCGGATGACCTCAATGACACCCTGGAGTACAATGGCCCCTCGACCTTTGACCCAGCCCTGACGATGCCAGCAGAAGCTCCGCCTTCTCCCACCTCTGACAGAGATTACATCACCCTGCCTGTGATGACATCACTGTGCGTCACCCCGGACCTAAATAAATAAGTCCATATATATTGTACCAGAGTGGTGCTACATTCCTCCTGATAACACACAGTCTATAAATGAGTCTGTGACATCATCAAGCGGGGGAAAGACATTAAAATGGCGGCGGGCCTGACATATCGCATGGAGAAATGGCCATCGTTGGACAAAGATGGAAGTCGACTGGATTCCGTGAGAGTGTGAGAGTGTGAGAGTGTGAGAGTGTGAGAGTGTGAGAGTGTGAGAGTGTGAGAGTGTGAGAGTGTGAGAGTGTGAGAGTGTGAGAGTGTGAGAGTGTGAGAGTGTGAGAGTGTGAGAGTGTCCAGAATTACGGGTGGGCAACTGCTGCCTGGATGATCTTCCTCCCAAATATAGCCTCTGCAGAAGAGAGAATATCCTTATGATATCTAAAGTAGTTCAAACAGAGCCTGATGCTTATCTGCCCAAGATGCTGCCCGTGTCCTGATATGCTATTCCTTATATCCCCACTAGATGGCGCTGCCTATTTGCTATTCCTCATATCCCCCACCAGATGGCGCTGATTATCTGCTATTCCTTATATCCCCACCAGATGGCGCTGCTTATTTGCTATTCCTTATATCCCCCACCAGATGGCGCTGTTTATCTGCTATTCCTTATATCCCTACTAGATGGCGCTGCTTATTTGCTATTCCTTATATCCCCCACCAGATGGCGCTGCTTATTTGCTATTCCTTATATCCCCCACCAGATGGCGCTGATTATCTGCTATTCCTTATATCCCTACTAGATGGCGCTGATTATTTGCTATTCCTTATATCCCCCACCAGATGGCGCTGATTATTTGCTATTCCTTATATCCCCCACAAGATGGCGCTGCTTATTTGCTGTTCCTTGTAATCCCCCACAAGATGGCGCTGATTGTCTGCTATTCCTTATAGCCCCACTAGATGGCGTCACCTTTCTGCTATTCCTTAAACCCCCTCACCAGATGGCGCTGCCTATCTCCTATGATATTTTCACCCCCCCTGGAATTCGAATCCCTTCCTGTACATTTAAGTGAGGACTATTTAATATTGTAAGGAATTGTGGGGTGTGTAAATTGCCTGAAATAACTCTACACCTGTCATAGATATTTAGCACATCAGCGAGTCCTTTTATTTTATATCCATTATAATTTTTATTTTATTTTTTCAACTTCAAATGTATTGATCTAGTTACATAGTCACATACTGTAGTTACAAAGTTACATAGTTACATAGAAGTTACATAGTCACATACTGTAGTTACATAGTTATATAGTCACATACTGTAGTTACAAAGTTACATAGTCACATAGAAGTTACATAGTCACATACTGTAGTTACATAGTTACATAGTAGTTGCGTAGTTACATAGTAGTTACATAGTTGCATAGTAGATGAGGTTGAAAAAAGACGTACGTCCATCAAGTTCATCCTATGCTAAATTTAGACAACAGATACTTTATCCTATATCGATACTCACTTATTGATCCAGAGGAAGGCAAACAGAGAACCCCAGTGTCATATCATCCAATGATATCTCATAAGGGGAAAATAAATTCCTTCCTGACTCCAAGAATTGGCAATCGGATTAATCCCTGGATCAACATCCTTCCCATGTTCACTTATTTGGTATATCCCTGTATACCTTTCCTTTCTAAAAAGATGTCCAACCTTTTTTTGAACAAATCTATTGTATCTGCCATCCCAGCCTCCATGGGTAATGAATCCCACACTGTAACTGCCCTTACTGTAAAGAACCCTTTCCTTTGTTGCTGATGAAATCTCCTTTCCTCCAACCTATTGATTTTTGTCCACAAGGCACATAGGACAGACGGGGAGCTGAGCGCGCCAAAAGAAATGCAATCATTTATCAAAAGTTCATTTCATTGACTAATTACAGTCACACACCATCCGACATTTCGGTGTACAAACACCTTCTTTAGGGATGTCCACAAGGCACGACATCCAAAAGTACGTGTTATCTCCCGAAATTTCCTGCACACGTGTCGTGCCCTATCTCACACAGATCTACAGACATACAACATGAAACACACTGAGGATGGGGAAGGAGAGAAGGCAAAAAAAAGGGGGGGAGAGGGGAGCTGCAGTATTACCCATTTTTTACCCCTTATTTAATCTTGGATCCTGTGGTTTGTCCCCTCGATGGAATCCACACAGCTTCCTTATAAGGCCCAGGCCGGGCCTGTCTTTCCGCGCCCCTATCTGTTGCAGCCTATCGAAGCAGAACGCACTTATTCCTACCAGTGCCAAACCACTATCATTTTTTTTAAAGTAAATGAAGGAGTAATTGGGTTGGGAGGAGATGAACCGTTTACAGAATGACAGAGAAATGCTGGCGGCCCCGCGTTACTCTGGCACAGCGCCACGAGAAGGGATGAGGAAGAGGGCCCGACTGGTGATCTGAAAGCCAACGTATATGCCCCAAAAGGTGGTGATATATATTTATATGTACGTGGAGAAGAGAGGCTGTAACCGCAGTACCTGGGAGATCATTGGGGAGGCCTCATCCAGCAGTGGGGAGACACGGGCTGAAGGTGGTGATATATATTTATATGTACGTGGAGAAGAGAGGCTGTAACCGCAGTACCTGGGAAATCATTGGGGAGGCCTCATCCAGCAGTGGGGAGACACAGGCTGAAGATGGGGATATATATTTATCTGTACGTGGAGAAGAGAGGCTGTAACCACAGTACCTGGGAGATCATTGGGGAGGCCTCATCTAGCAGTGGGGAGACACGGGCTGAAGGTGGTGATATATATTTATATGTACGTGGAGAAGAGAGGCTTTAACTGCAGTACCTGGGAGATCATTGGGGAGGCCTCACCCAGCAGTGGGGAGACTCGGGCTGAAGGTGGTGATATATATTTATATGTACGTGGGGAAGAGAGGCTGTAACCGCAGTACCTGGGAGATCATTGGAGAGGCCTCATCCAGCAGTGGGGAGACACGGGCTGAAGATGGGGATATATATTTATCTGCTCGTGGAGAAGAGAGGCTGTAACCGCATTACCTGGGAGATCATTGGGGAGACCTCATCCAGCAGTGGGGAGACACGGGCTGAAGGTGGTGATATATATTTATATGTACGTGGGGAAGAGAGGCTGTAACCGCAGTACCCGGGAGATCATTGGGGAGGCCTCATCCAGCAGTGGGGAGACACGGGCTGAAGGTGGAGATATATATTTATATGTACGTGGAGAAGAGAGGCTGTAACCGCAGTACCTGGGAGATCACTGGGGAGGTCTTATCCAGCAGTGGGGAGACACGGGCTGAAGGTGGTTATATATGTAGCCATGTGTAAGATTGGTGTACATATCTCTTTCTCATGCTGGCAGTAAACCTGGTAAGTATGCAGGAATGCCAGTAGTTATCATGGAGGTTTGCCCTCACACCCTGGTGAGGTGTCATATGTCCCCAAAGGAAGTGACAACATGCATTGTGCCCACACTTAGTGGTACAGAGCAGGTTTGTTCTCCGGGGGGTGATATAAGACACAGCACTGCCTAAAGTTAGAAATCAGTTTCCTGTTGTTGTGCTGCTCTGTTCACTGAGAGGCACGTGAAGGTTTGCAACATTGTTGCAGTGTCTCCTGCTAGCTGTGAGTCAGTAAGCATACGCAGCAGAGTAAGCAGACGCAGCAGAGTTAGAGGAGCTGGCAGAGTTAGAGGAGATTACAGCAGCCAGAGAAGCTGGGGAATCTCTTTGAGAGTAAAGGTGGAAAGCAGCTCTATTAGGGAGAAGGGACCTTCCTAATGGAGTTCTGCACAGAGATGAGCGGCTGAGCTGTTATCTGTGAGGGGCAGCTTGCCCATACCACCATGCAAATAAAGATGCCCTTGTTAAAGATACCTTCACTGGGTGAGTGTGAAGTTACTCAGCAGTGGATGGCACCACCAAGAAGGAGTTCCTCACCAGGACCATCTCCCTGCGGAAGCACAGATCCTGATGAGGTGGAGGCGCTGCACATGAAGTAAGTTGGACTCGCACCCACTACCTCAGCTACCTGTCCTGATGACATCCCCTAATAACACCAAGCGGGAGACTCAAGAGTCCTGTTACTTGCAGGTGCACCACCACACACGCCTTGTAATGGGAGACTGGTTAGACTACACGGGCCAATATGAGATTGGGTGGGTCAGGCCAGAGGGAACACCCGTTACATATATTTATATGTACGTGGAGAAGAGGCTGTAACCGCAGTACCTCGGAGATCATTGGGGAGGGCCTCATCCAGCAGTGGGGAGACACGGGCTGAAGGTGGTGATATATATTTATATGTACGTGGAGAAGAGAGGTTGTAACTGCAGTACCTGGGAGATCATTGGGGAGGCTTCATCCAGCAGTGGGGAGACACGGGCTGAAGGTGGTGATATATATTTATATGTACGTGGAGAAGAGAGGCTGTAACCGCAGTACCTGGGAGATCATTGGGGAGGCCTCATCCAGCAGTGGGGAGACACGGGCTGAAGGTGGGATATATATTTATATGTACGTGGGGAAGAGAGGCTGTAACCGCAGTACCTGGGAGATCATTGGGGAGGCTTCATCCAGCAGTGGGGAGACACGGGCTGAAGGTGGTGATATATATTTATATGTACGTGGGGAAGAGAGGCTGTAACCGCAGTACCTGGGAGATCATTGGGGAGGCCTCATCCAGCAGTGGGGAGGCATGGGCTGAAGGTGGGATATATCATTTGTAGCCATGCATGTAAAATGGTCTGCAGTTGTCTCCCCTGCTGGCAGTAAACCTGGTAAGTTACAGGGATGCCAGCAGTAATCATGGAGGTTTGCCCTCATACCCTGGTGAGGTGCCCTATGTATGGGTGGGAGTGGCTACCAGCTCTGAGTCCACAGTTAGTGACATCAGAGTTTCAGAGTTGTGACAGCTCCTGAAGTATATAAGGCACAGCACTGCCCAAAGTTAGTTGGTTGCTGTGTTGCTGAGTTGTTGGGAAGGAAGGATCCACTAGTGCAGTAACTAGTGGTCCATTTCTACATTAAGTCTTGATAAGAGCCACACTGTGTCCAGGGACCTGGCACAGGGGTGATCTCCCTATGGGGAGAGGGGATCCCACTCCATTGGGAGGGCGTACCTGGCAAAGGGACAGCATAGAACAATGTGCGGCTGAGACAGCTGGCTGTGAAGGGCAGCTTGCCCACCAAGCTACAAAAAAGATGTCTTGTTCAATGATACCCCCACTGTGTGAGTGTGAAGTTACTCTCCAGTAGACGGCACCACAAAGAAGGAGTTCTTCATCAGGACCATCTCCCTGCGGAGGCATAGACCCTGATGAGGTGGAGGCGCTGCACGCGTGATATAGGTAGGACTCGCACACACTACCTCAGCTACCTGTCTGGATTGACAATCCCCGAATACCATCATGCGGGAGACTCAGGAGTCCTGTTGTCTACAGGTGCACCACCAAACACGACCATGTAATGGGGGCTGGTTAGACCACACGGGCCAATATGAGATTGGGTGGGTCACACTAGAGGGAATACCCGTTACATATTTATATGTACGTGGAGAAAAGAGGCTGTAACCGCAGTACCTGGGAGATCATTGGGGAGGCCTCATCCAGCAGTGGGGAGACACGGGCTGAAGGTGGGATATATATTTATATGTACGTGGGGAAGAGAGGCTGTAACCGCAGTACCTGGGAGATCATTGGGGAGGCCTCATCCAGCAGTGGGGAGACACGGGCTGAAGGTGGTGATATATATTTATATGTACGTGGAGAAGAGAGGCTGTAACCGCAGTACCTGGGAGATCATTGGGGAGGCCTCATCCAGCAGTGGGGAGACACGGGCTGAAGGTGGTGATATATATTTATATGTACGTGGAGAAGAGAGGCTGTAACCGCAGTACCTGGGAGATCATTGGGGAGGCCTCATCCAGCAGTGGGGAGACACGGGCTGAAGGTGGGATATATATTTATATGTACGTGGGGAAGAGAGGCTGTAACCGCAGTACCTGGGAGATCATTGGGGGGGCCTCATCCAGCAGTGGGGAGACACGGGCTGAAGGTGGTGATATATATTTATATGTACGTGGAGAAGAGAGGCTGTAACCGCAGTACCTGGGAGATCATTGGGGAGGCTTCATCCAGCAGTGGGGAGACACGGGCTGAAGGTGGTGATATATATTTATATGTACGTGGAGAAGAGAGGCTGTAACCGCAGTAACTGGGAGATCATTGGGGACGCCTCATCCAGCAGTGGGGAGACACGGGCTGAAGGTGGGATATATATTTATATGTACATGGAGAAGAGAGGCTGTAACCGCAGTACCTGGGAGTACATTGGGGAGGCTTCATCCAGCAGTGGGGAGACATGGGCTGAAGGTGGTGATATATATTTATATGTACGTGTTGAAGAGAGGCTGTAACCGCAGTACCTGGGAGATCATTGGGGAGGCCTCATCCAGCAGTGGGGAGACACGGGCTGAAGGTGGGATATATATTTATATGTACATGGAGAAGAGAGGCTGTAACCGCAGTACCTGGGAGTACATTGGGGAGGCTTCATCCAGCAGTGGGGAGACATGGGCTGAAGGTGGGGATATATATTTATATGTACGTGGAGAAGAGAGGCTGTAACCGCAGTTACTGGTGAGATCACTGGGGAGGCCTCATCCAGCATTGGGGAGACACGGGCTGAAGGTGGTGATATATATTTATATGTACGTGGAGAAGAGAGGCTGTAATTGCAGTACCTGGGAGATCATTGGGGAGGCCTCATCTAGCATTGGGGAGACACGGGCTGAAGGTGGGATATATATTATATGTACGTGGAGAAGAGAGGCTGTAACCGCAGTACCTGGGAGATCATTGGGGAGGCCTCATCCAGCAGTGGGGAGACACGGGCTGAAGGTGGAGATATATATTTATATGTACGTGGAGAAGAGAGGCTGTAACCGCAGTACCTGGGAGATCATTGGGGAGGCTTCATCCAGCAGTGGGGAGACACGGGCTGAAGGTGGGATATATATTTATATGTACATGGGGAAGAGAGGCTGTAACCGCAGTACCTGGGAGATCATTGGGGAGGCCTCATCCAGCAGTGGGGAGACACAGGCTGAAGGTGGGATATATATTTATATGTACGTGGAGTAGAGAGGCTGTAACCGCAGTACCTGGGAGATCATTGGGGAGGCCTCATCCAGCAGTGGGGAGACACGGGCTGAAGGTGGTGATATATATTTATATGTACGTGGAGAAGAGGCTGTAACTGCAGTACCTGGGAGATCGTTGGGGAGGCCTCATCCAGCAGTGGGGAGACACGGGCTGAAGGTGATGATATATATTTATATGTACGTGGAGAAGAGGCTGTAACCGCAGTAACTGGGAGATCATTGGGGAGGCCTCATCCAGCAGTGGGGAGACACGGGCTGAAGGTGGGATATATATTTATATGTACGTGGAGAAGAGAGGCTGTAACCGCAGTACCTGGGAGATCATTGGGGAGGCTTCATCCAGCAGTGGGGAGACATGGGCTGAAGGTGGTGATATATATTTATATGTACGTGGAGAAGAGAGGCTGTAACCGCAGTACCTGGGAGTACATTGGGGAGGCTTCATCCAGCAGTGGGGAGACACGGGCTGAAGGTGGTGATATATATTTATATGTACGTGTTGAAGAGAGGCTGTAACCGCAGCACCTGGGAGATCATTGGGGAGGCCTCATCCAGCAGTGGGGAGACACGGCTGAAGGTGGGATATATATTTATATGTACGTGTTGAAGAGAGGATGTAATCGCAGTACCTGGGAGATCATTGGGGGGGCCTCATCCAGCAGTGGGGAGACACGGGCTGAAGGTGGTGATATATATTTATATGTACGTGGGGAAGAGAGGCTGTAACCGCAGTACTGGGAGATCACTGGGGAGGCCTCATCCAGCAGTGGGGAGACACGGGCTGAAGGTGGTGATATATATTTATATGTACGTGGGGAAGAGAGGCTGTAACTGCAGTACCTGGGGGATCATTGGGGAGGCCTCATCCAGCAGTGGGGAGACACGGGCTGAAGGTGGGATATATATTTATATGTACGTGGGGAAGAGAGGCTGTAACCGCAGTACCTGGGAGATCATTGGGAGGCCTCATCCAGCAGTGGGGAGACACAGGCTGAAGGTGGGATATATATTTATATGTACGTGGAGAAGAGAGGCTGTAACCGCAGTACCTGGGAGATCATTGGGGAGGCCTCATCCAGCAGTGGGGAGACACGGGCTGAAGGTGGTGTGAGAGGGAGATATAGATATAATATAACTGCACCACTGAGTTATACAGATTTTTAATTTCTAACAGAAAAATTAAAGGAGCAACTCTGACGCAGAGAAGGGATTATTTAGGGAGCGACGCTCTGCAGGTCTCCGGCAGTAATGAGGGAGCGACGCTCTGCAGGGCTCCGGCAGTAATGAGGGAGCGACGCTCTGCAGGGTTCCGGCAGTAATGAGGGAGCGACGCTCTGCAGGACTCCGGCAGTAATGAGGGAGCGACGCTCTGCAGGACTCCGGCAGTAATGAGGGAGCGACGCTCTGCAGTTCTCCGGCAGTAATGAGGGAGCGACGCTCTGCAGGACTTCGGCAGTAATGAGGGTGCGACGCTCTGCAGGTCACCGGCAGTAATGAGGGAGCGACGCTCTGCAGGTCTCCGGCAGTAATGAGGGTGCGACGCTCTGCAGGGCTCCGGCAGTAATGAGGGTTGCGACGCTCTGCAGGGCTCCGGCAGTAATGAGGGAGCGACGCTCTGCAGGGCTCCGGCAGCAATGAGGGAGCGACGCTCTGCAGGACTCCGGCAGTAATGAGGGAGCGACGCTCTGCAGGGCTCCGGCAGTAATGAGGGAGCGACGCTCTGCAGGGCTCCGGCAGTAATGAGGGAGCAACGCT
>NW_027456027.1:373125-418275 GCF_040206685.1 Ascaphus truei | reverse complement strand
GGATGAATAGTTCTTTTGAAAGCTCCTTGTATTGTGCCCGAATATATTTTTATATAGTTATTATATCCCCTCTTAGACGCCTCTTTTCTAATGTAAATAAATCTAATTTAGCTAGCCTCTCCTCATAAGTTAGAATGTCCATCCCCTTTATTAATTTGGTGGCTCTTCTCTGCACTCTCTCTAGTTCCATAATGTCTTTTCTTAGGATTGGTGCCCAAAATTGTTCTCCATATTCAAGGTGTGGTCTTACTAGTGCTTTATAAAGGGACATAATTATGTTTACGTCCCTTCCATCCATTGCCCATTTGATGCAAGATAAAATCTTGTTTGCCTTTGCAGCTACTGCCTGACATTGGGCACTATTGCTATGCCTGCTGTCTACAAGCACTCCTAAATCCTTCTCCATCAAGGATTCCCCCAATATATCTCCATTTAATTTGTAAGTCGCCTTTTTATTCTTGTATCCCAAATGCATAACCTTACATTTATCTGTATTAAACCTCATTTGCCATTTACCTGCCCACGTTTCCAGTCTCTCCAAGTCCTTCTGGAGAGAAATTACATCCTGCTCTGATTCTACTACCTTACACAATTTAGTGTCATCAGCAAAGATGGAGACTTTGCTCTCGATGCCAACCTCAAGGTCATTAATAAACAAGTTAAAAAGCAGGGGTCCCAGTACCGATCCCTGAGATACTCCACTCACGACCCTAGGCCAACCTGAAAAAGTATCATTTATGACAACCCTCTGTTGTCTGTTCTTCAACCATATTTTTAATCTATCTAAGATCTATAGGAATGTTCTATTCAACCACAATTTAAGGGGAAAGCTTGGCTTATAAATTACTATCACATATAAACAAAATTTGGGTTTAATCTTGATTTATAAGAAGTTAATAGGGTCAGCGGTGCCTCCCTGTGATGGGATAAGAGGGCATCTCACACAGGGGATTCCTATAAGATAATAGGGTCAGCGGTGCCTCCCTGTGATGGGATAAGAGGGTGTCTCACACGGGGGATTCCTATAAGGTAATAGGGTCAGCGGTGCCTCCCTGTGATGGGATAAGGGGCGTCTCACACACGGGGCATTCCTATAAGGTAATAGGGTCAGCGGTGCCTCCCTGTGATGGGATAAGAGGGCGTCTCACACACGGGATTCCTATAAGATAATAGGGTCAGCGGTGCCTCCCTGTGATGGGATAAGAGGGTGTCTCACACGGGGGATTCCTATAAGGTAATAGGGTCAGCGGTGCCTCCCTGTGATGGGATAAGAGGGCGTCACACACAGGATTCCTATAAGATAAGAGGGTCAGCGGTGCCTCCCTGTGATGGGATAAGAGGGCGTCCCACACACAGGGGATTACTATAAGGTAATAGGGTCAGCGGTGCCTCCCTGTGATGGGATAAGAGGGCGTCTCACACACAGGGGATTCCTATAAGGTAATAGGGTCAGCGGTGCCTCCCTGTGATGGGATAAGAGGGCGTCTCACACACGGGATTCCTATAAGGTAATAGGGACAGCGGTGCCCCCCTGTGATGGGATAAGAGGGCGTCTCACACACGGGATTCCTATAAGGTAATAGGGTCAGCGGTGCCTCCCTGTGATGGGATAAGAGGGCGTCACACAAAGGAGATTCCTATAAGATAATAAGGTCAGCGGTGCCTCCCTGTGATGGGATAAGAGGGCGTCACACAAAGGAGATTCCTATAAGATAATAAGGTCAGCGGTGCCTCCCTGTGATGGGATAAGAGGGCATCACACACAGGGGATTCCTATAAGATAATAGGGTTAGCGGTGCCTCCCTGTGATGGGATAAGAGGGTGTCTCACACACAGGATTCCTATAAGATAATAGGGTCAGCGGTGCCTCCCTGTGATGGGATAAGAGGGCGTCACACACAGGGGATTCCTATAAGATAATAGGGTCAGCGGTGCCTCCCTGTGATGGGATAAGGGGGCGTCTCACACACAGGATTCCTATAAGATAATAGGGTTAGCGGTGCCTCCCTGTGATGGGATAAGAGGGCGTCTCACACACAGGATTCCTATAAGGTAATAGGGACAGCGGTGCCTCCCTGTGATGGGATAAGAGGGCGTCACACACACGGGATTCCTATAAGGTAATAGGGTCAGCGGTGCCTCCCTGTGATGGGATAAGAGGGAGTCTCACACAGGGGATTCCTATAAGGTAATAGGGTCAGTGGCACCTTTTCTGAAGAGGTCATAAGGTCACTCAGGATTCTGTTGACCTCCTGGATTTGCACCAATAGGGACGAGCCTAGAAGAGGAGGGGGCGGGTCCTAAAAAGAGAGAGAGAGGAGAGTCAGTGGCAGTGCACAGGAGGGCAGGGAGTGTCCAAGATCACACAGAGAGACAGCAGCAGAGCACAGGAGGAGGGGGGAGTGACCGAGGTCACACAGAGAGACAGCAGCAGAGCACAGGAGGAGGGGGGGAGTGACCAAGGTCACACAGAGAGACAGCAGCAGAGCACAGGAGGGCAGGGAGTGACCAAGTTCACACAGAGAAAGAGGCAGAGCACAGGAGGAAGGGACTGACTGAGGTCCCATAGAGAGACAGTGGCAGAGCACAAGAGAGGGGGTGACGAGGTCACACAGAGAGACAGTGGCAGAACACAAGAGAGGGGGTGACGAGGTCACACAGAGAGACAGTGGCAGAGCACAAGAGAGGGGGTGACGAGGTCACACAGAGAGACAGTGGCAGAGCACAAGAGAGGGGGTGACGAGGTCACACAGAGAGACAGTGGCAGAACACAAGAGAGGGGGTGACGAGGTCACACAGAGAGACAGTGGCAGAACACAAAAGAGGGGTTGACGAGGTCACACAGAGAGACAGTGGCAGAGCACGGGGGGTGACGAGGTCACACAGAGAGACAGTGGCAGAGCACAAGAGAGGGGGTGACGAGGTCACACAGAGAGACAGTGGCAGAGCACAAGAGAGGGGGTGACGAGGTCACACAGAGAGACAGTGGCAGAGCACAAGAGAGGGGGTGACGAGGTCACACAGAGAGACAGTGGCAGAGCACGGGGGGGGGGGTGACGAGGTCACACAGAGAGACAGTGGCGGAGCACAGGGGGGTGACGAGGTCACACAGAGAGACAGTGGCAGAGCACGGGGGGGGGTGACGAGGTCACACAGAGAGACAGTGGCGGAGCACAGGGGGGTGACGAGGTCACACAGAGAGACAGTGGCAGAGCACAGGGGGGGGGGGTGACGAGGTCACACAGAGAGACAGTGGCGGAGCACAGGGGGGTGACGAGGTCACACAGAGAGACAGTGGCAGAGCACGAGGGGGGGGGTGACGAGGTCACACAGAGAGACAGTGGCGGAGCACAGGGCGGTGACGAGGTCACACAGAGAGACAGTGGCAGAGCACGAGGGGGGGGGTGACGAGGTCACACAGAGAGACAGTGGCGGAGCACAGGGGGGTGACGAGGTCACACACAGAGACAGTGGCAGAGCACAGGGGGGGTTACGAGGTAACACAGAGAGACAGTGGCAGAGCACGAGGGGGGGGGGTGACGAGGTCACACAGAGAGACAGTGGCAGAGCACGAGGGGGGGGGGTGACGAGGTCACACAGAGAGACAGGTTACCTCCGCACACTGCAGCTGCCTCTGCTGTTCCGTCTCGAGTAGCCTGTCCCTGTACCATTCCCGCGCTCTCTCTGTCAGCTGCAGCCCGTCAAGCAGAGCATCGCGCTCCTGCTCTAACTCCTTCATATGACGCAGCTGCAACAGAGAGTGAAGATGAGCTGAGGAGGCTGTAGGTGCAGTGACAGAGCTGTGTGTGTGTGTGGGGGGGGGGGGGTCAGTACAGGAATAGCAGAGAGGGCTGCAGGGCAGGATGGAGGTGCAGTGACAGAGCTGTGTGTGTGTGGGGGGGGTCAGTACAGGAATAGCAGAGAGGGCTGCAGGGCAGGATGGAGGTGTAGTGACAGAGCTGTGTGTGTGTGGGGGGGGGGTCAGTACAGGAATAGCAGAGAGGGCTGCAGGGCAGGATGGAGGTGCAGTGACAGAGCTGTGTGTGTGTGGTGGGGTCAGTACAGGAATAGCAGAGAGGGCTGCAGGGCAGGATGGAGGTGCAGTGACAGAGCTGTGTGTGTGTGGTGGGGGGTCAGTACAGGAATAGTAGAGAGGGCTGCAGGGCAGGATGGAGGTGCAGTGACAGAGCTTGTGTGTGTGGAGGGGGGGACAGTACAGGAATAGCAGAGAGGGCTGCAGGGCAGGATGGAGGTGTAGTGACAGAGCTGTGTGTGTGTGGTGGGGTCAGTACAGGAATAGCAGAGAGGGCTGCAGGCAGGATGGAGGTGCAGTGACAGAGCTGTGTGTGTGGGGGGGGGGTCAGTACAGGAATAGCAGAGAGGGCTGCAGGGCAGGATGGAGGTGCAGTGACAGAGCTGTGTGTGTGTGTGGGGGGGGTCAGCACAGGAATAGCAGAGAGGGCTGCAGGGCAGGATGGAGGTGCAGTGACAGAGCTGTGTGTGTGGGGGGTTAGTACAGGAATAGCAGAGAGAGCTGCAGGGCAGGATGGAGGTGTAGTGACAGAGCTGTGTGTGTGGGGGGGGGGGGGTCAGTACAGGAATAGCAGAGAGGGCTGCAGGGCAGGATGGAGGTGCAGTGACAGAGCTGTGTGTGTGGGGGGTTAGTACAGGAATAGCAGAGAGAGCTGCAGGGCAGGGTGGAGGTGCAGTGACAGAGCTGTGTGTGTGTGGGGGGGGTCAGTATAGGAATAGCAGAGAGGGCTGCAGGGCAGGATGGAGGTGCAGTGACAGAGCTGTGTGGGGGGGTTAGTACAGGAATAGCAGAGAGGGCTGCAGGGCAGGATGGAGGTGCAGTGACAGAGCTGTGTGTGGGGGGGTCAGTACAGGAATAGCAGAGAGGGCTGCAGGGCAGGATGGAGGTGCAGTGACAGAGCTGTGTGTGGGGGGGTCAGTACAGGAATAGGAGAGAGGGCTGCAGGCAGGATGGAGGTGTAGTGACAGAGCTGTGTGTGGGGGGGGGGTCAGTACAGGAATAGCAGAGAGGGCTGCAGGGCAGGATGGAGGTGCAGTGACAGAGCTGTGTGTGGGGGGGGGGGGTCAGTACAGGAATAGCAGAGAGGGCTGCAGGGCAGGATGGAGGTGCAGTGACAGAGCTGTGTGTGGGGGGGGGGGGTCAGTACAGGAATAGCAGAGAGGGCTGCAGGGAAGGATGGAGGTGCAGTGACAGAGCTGTGTGTGTGTGGTGGGGGGTCAGTACAGGAATAGCAGAGAGGGCTGCAGGGCTGGATGGAGGTGCAGTGACAGAGCTGTGTGTGTGTGGAGGGGGGGTCAGTACAGGAATAGAAGAGAGGGCTGCAGGGCAGGATGGAGGTGCAGTGACAGAGCTGTGTGTGTGTGGTGGGGTCAGTACAGGAATAGCAGAGAGGGCTGCAGGGCAGGATGGAGGTGCAGTGACAGAGCTGTGTGTGTGGGGGGGGTCAGTACAGGAATAGCAGAGAGGGCTGCAGGGCAGGATGGAGGTGCAGTGAAAGAGCTGTGTGTGTTTGGGGGGGGGGTCAGCACAGGAATAGCAGAGAGGGCTGCAGGGCAGGATGGAGGTGCAGTGACAGAGCTGTGTGTGTGGGGGGGTTAGTACAGGAATAGCAGAGAGAGCTGCAGGGCAGGATGGAGGTGCAGTGACAGAGCTGTGTGTGTGTGTGGGGGGGGTCAGTACAGGAATAGCAGAGAGGGCTGCAGGGCAGGGTGGAGGTGCAGTGACAGAGCTGTGTGTGTGTGGGGGGGGGGGTCAGTATAGGAATAGCAGAGAGGGCTGCAGGGCAGGATGGAGGTGCAGTGACAGAGCAGTGTGTGGGGGGGTTAGTACAGGAATAGCAGAGAGGGCTGCAGGGCAGGATGGAGGTGCAGTGACAGAGCTGTGTGTGTGTGGGGGGGGGGGGGTCAGCACAGGAATAGCAGAGAGGGCTGCAGGGCAGGATGGAGGTGCAGTGACAGAGCTGTGTGTGTGTGGGGGGGGGTCAGTACAGGAATAGTAGAGAGGGCTGCAGGGCAGGATGGAGGTGCAGTGACAGAGCTGTGTGTGTATGTGGGGGGGGGTTAGTACAGGAATAGCAGAGAGAGCTGCAGGGCAGGATGGAGGTGCAGTGACAGAGCTGTGTGTGTGTGTGGGGGGGGGTCAGTACAGGAATAGCAGAGAGGGCTGCAGGGCAGGGTGGAGGTGCAGTGACAGAGCTGTGTGTGTGTGGGGGGGGGGGTCAGTATAGGAATAGCAGAGAGGGCTGCAGGGCAGGATGGAGGTGCAGTGACAGAGCTGTGTGGGGGGGTTAGTACAGGAATAGCAGAGAGGGCTGCAGGGCAGGATGGAGGTGCAGTGACAGAGCTGTGTGTGGGGGGGGGGGCAGTACAGGAATAGCAGAGAGGGCTGCAGGGCAGGATGGAGGTGCAGTGACAGAGCTGTGTGTGGGGGGGTCAGTACAGGAATAGGAGAGAGGGCTGCAGGGCAGGATGGGGTGCAGTGTCAGAGCTGTGTGTGTGGGGGGGTCAGTACAAAAATAGCAGAGGGCTGCAGGGCAGGATGGAGGTGCAGTGACAGAGCTGTGTGTGTGGGGGGGTCAGTACAGGAATAGCAGAGAGGGCTGCAGGGCAGGATGGGGTGCAGTGTCAGAGCTGTGTGTGTGGGGGGGTCAGTACAAAAATAGCAGAGAGGGCTGCAGGGCAGGATGGAGGTGCAGTGACAGAGCTATGTGTGTGGGGGGGTCAGTACAAAAATAGCAGAGAGGGCTGCAGGGCAGGATGGAGGTGCAGTGACAGAGCTGTGTGTGTGGGGGGGGTCAGTACAGGAATAGCAGAGAGGGCAGTGTATACATGTATGTGCAATAAGTTAGTGCTGAGTCTGACAGATATAACAAGACTGGGGTATTTGTTCTATAGAGAGGATTAGATAGATATAGATAGATAGAAACAGACAGACACACACACACAGACATAGATACACACACAGACAGACAGACAAGACAGATAGACAGACAGACAGACAGACAGATGGATAGACAGATAGACAGATGGATAGACAGATGGATAGATAGACAGATAGACAGATAGATACGTAGACAGACAGACAGACAGATAGATACGTAGACAGACAGACAGATACGTAGACAGACAGTCAGACAGATAGACAGATGGATAGATAGACAGATAGATATGTAGACAGACAGACAGACAGATAGATACGTAGACAGACAGACAGATAGATACGTAGACAGACAGATAGACACGTAGACACATAGACAGACAGACAGATAGACAGATGGATAGATACAAACAGATAGATACGTAGACAGACAGACAGACAGACAGACAGACAGACAGATAGGTACATAGACAGACAGACAGACAGACAGATAGATACGTAGACAGACAGTCAGACAGATAGACAGATGGATAGATAGACAGATAGATATGTAGACAGACAGACAGATAGATACGTAGACAGACAGACAGATAGATACGTAGACAGACAGATAGACACGTAGACACGTAGACAGACAGACAGATAGACAGATGGATAGATACAAACAGATAGATACGTAGACAGACAGATAGACAGGCAGACAGACAGATACATGGATAGACGGATACATGGATAGATACGTAGACAGACAGATAGACAGACAGACAGATACATGGATAGATAGACAGATAGATACGTAGACAGACAGATAGACAGACTGATAGACAGATAGACAGACAGACAGACAGATACATGGATAGATGGATAACACCCCCCCCCCCCCCCTTTACTCATATACTAGCCCTAGCAGTTCCTCACCCACAGGTAGAAGGTCAGCGCCTCTCTGTGCAGGGGGAGGATAAGGACGCTGTATGCAGCGTGAACAGCCATAGGGGAAAGGCGTGAATACCTGCGTGTATACACCTGTGTGTGTGTGTGTGTGTGTGTGTGTGTGTGTCTCTGTGTGTGTGTGTGTGCCTGTGTGTCTGTGTGCCTGTGTGTCTGTGTACCTGTGTGTCTGTGTACCTGTGTGTCTGTGTGTCTGTGTACCTGTGTGTCTGTGTGCCTGTGTGTCTGTGTGCCTGTGTGTCTGTGTACCTGTGTGTCTGTGTGTCTGTGTACCTGTGTGTCTGTGTACCTGTGTGTCTGTGTCTGTGTACCCGTGTGTCTGTGTACCAGTGTGTCTGTGTACCTGTGTGTCTGTGTACCTGTATGTCTGTGTACCTGTGTGTCTGTGTACCTGTGTGTCTGTGTACCTGTGTGTCTGTGTACCTGTGTGTCTGTGTACCTGTGTGTCTGTGTACCTGTGTGTCTGTGTGCCTGTGTGTCTGTGTACCTGTGTGTCTGTGTACCTGTGTGTCTGTGTGTGTACCTGTGTGTCTGTGTACCTGTATGTCTGTGTACCTGTGTGTCTGTGTACCTGTGTGTCTGTGTACCTGTGTGTCTGTGTGCCTGTGTGTCTGTGTACCTGTGTGTCTGTGTACCTGTGTGTCTGTGTACCTGTGTGTCTGTGTGTCTGTGTGTGTACCTGTATGTTTCTCTCCCCTTCTATTCACTCTCACCTTTCTTCTCTCTCTGCACCCTCGGCCTCTTCCTCACTCCCCCTCTCTCTGCCTCTCTCTGCCCCCTCTTCCCCTCTTCCCCTCTCCCCCTCTCTGCCCCCTCTTCCTCTCTCCCCTTCTCTCTCTTCCCCCCTCTCTTCCACCCTCCCTCCTCTATCTGCCCCCTCTTCCCTCTCTCCTCCTCTCTGCTCTCTCTCTCTCTCTCTCTCTGCCCCCTCTTCCTCTCTACCCCTCTCCCCCCTCTCTCGCTCACTCCCTCCTTCTCACTCCCCCTCTCTGCCCCCCTCTCACTCCCCCTCTGTCTCCCCCCTCTCTCTGCCCCCTCTTCCTCTCTCCCCCCTATCCCCCCCTCTCTCTCTAACTCCCCCCCCTCTCACTCCCTCCTTCTCTGGCCCCCTCTCCCCCTCTGGCCCCCTCTGCCCCCCCTCACTCTCCTCTCTCCCCCCCTCTCTCACTCCCTCTTTCTCACTCCCCCTCACTCTGGCCCTCTGCCCCCCTCTGCCCCCCTCTCACTCTCCCTCACTCTGCCTCTCTCCCCCTCTGCCCCCCTCTCACTCTCCCTCACTCTGCCTCTCTCCCCCTCTCTGGCTGGGATAGCACAGTGAGTACAGACTTGTCTGGCTGCTTCTCCCAATCCCGTGTGAATAGAGAAGTATGCGCGTGTGCGCACAGAGCTGACACTCCCTCATCTCTCTATCTCACTCACTGTCCCTATCACTGTTTCTCTCCCCTCTCCCCCCCCCCTCCCTCTCCTCTCTGTCCTCTGTGCTTCCCTTCTGTCTCTCTGCTGGGATGGAGGCACAGAGAATAAGAGGGTTTTACAGAGGGAGGGGGAGAGACGGGGGGAGAGAGAGGAGGAGGTGGAGAGAGAGGGGAGGAGGGGGGAGAGAGAGGGGGGAGGATGGGGGAGAGAGAGGGGTGGAGGGAGAGGGAGGAGGGGGAGGAGAGAGAGAGAGGATTGGGGAGAGAGAGAGGGAGGAGGAGGGAGAGAGAGAGGGAGGAGGGGGGCGAGAGAGAGGGAGGAGGGGGGCGAGAGAGAGGGAGGAGGGGGGGTGAGAGAGGGAGGAGGGCGGGGAGAGAGGGAGGAGGGGAGAGAGAGAGAGAGAGAGAGAGAGAGGGGGGGGAGAGGGAGTGGGGAGAGGGAGGGGGGAGAGAGAGAGGGAGGGGGGGAGAGAGAGAGAGGGAGGGGGGGAGAGAAAGAGGGAGGGGGGAGAGAGAGGGAGGGGGGAGAGAGAGAGGGAGGAGGTGGGAGAGAGAAAAGGAGGAGGGGGAGGGAGGGGGGGAGAGAGAGGGAGGGGGGGAGAGAGAGAGGGAGGGGGAGAGAGAGAGGGAGGAGGGGGAGAGAGGGAGGAGAGAGGGGGAGAGAGAGAGGAGAGAGGGAGGGGGAGGGGGGGTGACAAGAGACAGGTGTGACGTTTTGGAAAGAGTTTACTGACATTAGCAATTCCCAGATCAAAGTATTTCCCTAACATAGTTACATAGTTACATTGTAGTTACATAGTTACATAGTAGTTACATAGTTACATAGTTACATAGTAGTTACATAGTTACATTGTAGTTACATAGTTACATAGTAGATGAGGTTGAAAAAAGACGTACGTCCATCAAGTTCCACCTATGCTAACTTTAGACATCAGATACTTTATCCTATATCTATACTTACTTATTGATCCAGAGGAAGCTAAACAGAGAACCCCAGAGTCATATCATCCAATGTTATCTCATAAGGGAAAATAAATTCCTTCCTGACTCCAAGAATTGGCAATCGGATTAATCCCTGGATCAACATCCTTCCCATGTATACTTATTTGGTATATCCCTGTATACCTTTCCTTTCTAAAAAGATGTCCAAACTTTTTGTTGAACAAATCTATTGTATCTGCCATCACAGTCTCCATGGGTAATGAATCCCACACTGTAACTGCCCTTACTGTAAAGAACCCTTTACTGTGTTGCTGGTGAAATCTCCTTTCCTCCAACCTTAAGGGATGGCCCAGAGTCCTTTGTACTGCCCGTGGGATGAACAGTTCTTTTGAAAGCTCCTTGTATTGTCCCCGAATATATTTGTATATAGTTATCATATCCCCTCTTAGACGCCTCTTTTCTAATGTAAATAAATCAAATTTAGCTAGCCTCTCCGCATAAGTTAGAATGTCCATCCCCTTTATTAATTTGGTGGTTCTCCTCTGCACTCTCTCTAGTTCCATAATGTCTTTTCTTAGGATTGGTGCCCAAAATTGTACTCCATATTCAAGGTGTGGTCTTACTAGTGCTTTGTAAAGGGGCATAATTATGTTTACTTCCCTTCCATCCATTGCCCGTTTAATGCAAGAGAAGATCAGTAAAAAATGAAAATGAGAGGTAATACTGGACATAAATGTGTATACCGGTATTATCTCTCTGGATATGTATGTGTATACCGGTATTACCTCTGTGGGTATGTATGTGTATACCGGTATTACCTCTCTGGACGTGTATGTGTATACCGGTATTACCTCTCTGGGCGTGTATGTGTATACCGGTATTACCTCTCTGGACGTGTATGTGTATACCGGTATTACCTCTCTGGGCGTGTATGTGTATACCGGTATTACCTCTCTGGGCGTGTATGTGTATTCCGGTATTACTCTCTGGGCGTGTATGTGTATACCGGTATTACCTCTCTGGGCGTGTATGTATACCGTATTACCTCTCTGGGCGTGTATGTGTATACCGGTATTACCTCCCTGGGTGTGTATGAGTATGCCGGTATTACCTCTCTGTACGTGTATGTGTATACCGGTATTACCTCTCTGGGTGTGTATGTGTATACCGGTATTAAACTCTCTGGGCCTGTATGTGTATACCGGTATTACCTCTCTGGGCGTGTACGTGCATACCGGTATTACCTCTCTGAGCGTGTACGTGTATACCGGTATTACCTTTCTGGGCGTGTATGTGTATACCGGTATTACCTCTCTGGGCGTGTATGTGTATACCGGTATTACCTCTCTGGGCGTGTATGTGTATACCGGTATTACCTCTCTGGGCGTGTATGTGTATACCGGTATTACCTCTCTGGGCGTGTATGTGTATACCGGTATTACCTCTCTGGCGTGTATGTGTATACCGGTATTACCTCTCTGGGCGTGTACGTGTATACCGGTATTACCTCTCTGGGCGTGTACGTGTATACCGGTATTACCTCTCTGGGCGTGTATTTGTATACCGGTATTACCTCTCTGAGCGTGTATGTGTATACCGGTATTACCTCTCTGGGTGTGTATGTGTATACCGGTATTACCTCTCTGGGTGTGTATGTGTATACCGGTATTACCTCTCTGGACGTGTATTTGTATACCGGTATTAACTCTCTGGACATGTATGTATCCGGTATTACCTCTCTGGTCGTGTATGTGTATAGCGGTATTACCTCTCTGGACGTGTATGTGTATACCGGTATTTCCTCTCTGGGCGTGTATGTGTGTATACCGGTATTACCTCTCTGGGCGTGTATGTGTATACCGGTGTTACCTCTCTGGGCGTGTATGTGTATACCGGTATTACCTGTCTGGGCGTGTATGTGTATACCGGTATTACATCTCTGGGCGTGTATGTGTATACCGGTATTACCTCTCTGGGCGTGTATGTGTATACCGGTATTACCTCTCTGGGTGTGTATGAGTATGCCGGTATTACCTCTCTGTACGTGTATGTGTATACCGGTATTACCTCTCTGGGTGTGTATGTGTATACCGGTATTAACTCTCTGGGCCTGTATGTGTATACCGGTATTACCTCTCTGGCGTGTACGTGCATACCGGTATTACCTCTCTGAGCGTGTACGTGTATACCGGTATTACCTTTCTGGGCGTGTATGTGTATACGGTATTACCTCTCTGGCGTGTATGTGTATACCAGTATTACCTCTCTGGGCGTGTATGTGTATACCGGTATTACCTCTCTGGGCGTGTATGTGTATACCGGTATTACCTCTCTGGGCGTGTATGTGTATACCGGTATTACCTCTCTGGGCGTGTATGTGTATACCGGTATTACCTCTCTGGGCGTGTACGTGTATACCGGTATTACCTCTCTGGGTGTGTATGTGTATACCGGTATTACCTCTCTGGGCGTGTATGTGTATACCGGTGTTACCTCTCTGGGCGTGTATGTGTATACCGGTATTACCTCTCTGGGTGTGTATGTGTATACCGGTATTACCTCTCTGTACATGTATGTGTATACCCGGTATTACCTCTCTGGACGTGTATGTGTATACCGGTATTACCTCTCTGGGTGTGTGTGTGTGTATACCAGTATTACCTCTCTGCGCGTGTATGTGTATACCGGTATTACCTCTCTGTACATGTATGTGTATACCGGTATTACCTCTCTGGACGTGTATGTGTATACCGGTATTACCTCTCTGCGCGTGTATGTGTATACCGGTATTACCTCTCTGGGCGTGTATGTGTATACCGGTATTACCTCTCTGGGCGTGTATGTGTATACCAGTATTACCTCTCTGGGAGTGTATGTGTATACCGGTATTACCTCTCTGGGCGTGTATGTATATAACGGTATTACCTCTCTGCGCGTGTATGTGTATACCGGTATTACCTCTCTGGGCGTGTATGTGTATACCGGTATTACCTCTCTGGGCGTGTATGTGTATACCGGTATTACCTCTAAGGGCGTGTATGTGTATACCGGTATTACCTCTCTGGGAGTGTATGTGTATACCGGTATTACCTCTCTGGGCGTGTATGTATATACCGGTATTACCTCTCTGGGCGTGTATGTGTATACCGGTATTACCTCTCTGCGCGTGTATGGTATACCGGTATTACCTCTCTGGGCGTGTATGTATATACCGGTATTACCTCTCTGCGCGTGTATGTGTATACCGGTATTACCTCTCTGGGCGTGTATGTGTATACCGGTATTACCTCTCTGGGCGTGTATGTGTATACCGGTATTACCTCTCTGGGCGTGTATGTGTATACCGGTATTACCTCTCTGGGCGTGTATGTGTATACCGGTATTACCTCTCTGGGCGTGTACGTGTATACCGATATTACCTCTCTGGGCGTGTATGTGTATACCGGTATTACCTCTCTGGGCGTGTATGTGTATACCGGTATTACCTCTCTGGGCGTGTATGTGTATACCGGTATTACCTCTCTGGACATAGGGACCTGACCGGCTTGGGGGGGATTTCCCTGAGCAGGGAGAGAGCAGGGCTGCTGCTAGGGGGTTGGGCAGCTTCCTCGTTCCTCAGGAGGAGGTGTCAGGAGCCTGGGGGTGGTGTCAAGGAGAGGAGGAAACAGCATGGAGTGGGGAGAGAGGAGTGTGTATGTGTGTGTTTGTGTATGTCTCAAGCGTGTGCGTGTGTCTCAAGCTTGTCGCACCTTTCACCATTGTGTCCAGTATTTTTGGAGAAGCCACCTGGCAACCCAACCCAGAATGCATTGCAAATCCAGACCCAGCATGCATTGCAAATCCAGAACCGGTGAGAGTTCAAGTCTACGGGGACCAGAATGCATTTCAAATCCAGAACCAGAGAGCGATAGGGACTACAGGGCCCAGAATGCATTGCAAATCCAGAACCAGAGAGCGATAGGGACTACAGGGCCCAGAATGCATTGCAAATCCAGAACCAGAGAGCGATAGGGACTACAGGGCCCAGAATGCATTGCAAATCCAGAACCAGAGAGCGATAGGGACTACGGGGCCCAGAATGCATTGCAAATCCAGAACCAGAGAGCGATCGGGAATACGGGGCCCAGAATGCATTGCAGTTGTAGTTACCGTGTGGTAATTGATGCCGCTGGTCAGTGTGTGACGCCGCGTGAGGTCAGCGTGGCGTGCGTGACGCGGGGTCGAGGTGACGTCACTGTTGATGCTGTGAGATCGTGTGACACCTTTTATACCTAGGAGAGAGATACATGCAGATAAGGGGGTGTTCTTATAACAGGGTTCCCCCCCATAGGAAGGGGCACATCAGGGCTGTGAGGAGATGTTCTTATAATGGGGGTGTTCTTATAACGGGATCCCCCCATAGGAAGGGGCACGTCAGGCTGTGAGATGTTCTTATAAGGGGGGTGTTCTTATAACAGGGATCCCCCCCATAGGAAGGGGCACGTCAGGGCTGTGAGGAGATGTTCTTATAAGGGGGGTGTTCTTATAACAGGGGATCCCCCCATAGGAAGGGGCACGTCAGGGCTGTGAGGAGATGTTCTTATAAGGGGGGTGTTCTTATAACAGGGATCCCCCCCATAGGAAGGGGCACGTCAGGGCTGTGAGGAGATGTTCTTATAAGGGGGGTGTTCTTATAAAAGGGGTTCTCCCGTAGGAAGGGGCACGTCAGGCTGTGAGGAGATGTTCTTATAAGGGGGTGTTCTTATAACAGGGGTTCCCCCATAGGAAGGGGCACGTCAGGGCTGTGAGGAGATGTTCTTATAAGGGGGTGTTCTTATAACAGGGTTCCCCCATAGGAAGGGGCACGTCAGGCTGTGAGGGGATGTTCTTTATATAAGAGGCTTGATATCTTGCTGTGTAATTAATGTTTCTCCATCTGCTCCCGTCTTATAAACACCACATCTGTTCCGCTGAAATGTAATTTTCATATCAGGGCTCAGGGGATATACAGAGCCTGGCACCGCTAGGGCTGGCACAGGGGGATATACAGAGCCTGGCACCGCTAGGGCTGGCACAGGGGGATATACAGAGCCTGGCACCGCTAGGGCTGGCACAGGGGGATATGCAGAGACTGGCACCTCTAGGGCTGGCACAGGGGGATATGCAGAGACTGGCACCTCTAGGGCTGGCACAGGGGGATATACAGAGCCTGGCACCTCTAGGGCTGGCACAGGGGGATATACAGAGCCTGGCACCGCTAGGGCTGACACAAGGGGATATACAGAGCCTGGCACCTCTAGGGCTGGCACAGGGGGATATATAGAGCCTGACACCTCTAGGGCTGGCACAGGGGGATATACAGAGCCTGACACCTCTAGGGCTGGCACAGGGGGATATGCAGAGACTGGCACCTCTAGGGCTGGCACAGGGGGATATACAGAGCCTGGCACCGCTAGGGCTGGCACAGGGGGATATACAGAGCCTGCACCGCTAGGGCTGGCACAGGGGGATATGCAGAGACTGGCACCTCTAGGGCTGGCACAGGGGGATATGCAGAGACTGGCACCTCTAGGGCTGGCACAGGGGATATACAGAGCCTGGCACCTCTAGGGCTGGCACAGGGGGATATACAGAGCCTGGCACCGCTAGGGCTGACACAAGGGGATATACAGAGCCTGGCACCTCTAGGGCTGGCACAGGGGGATATATAGAGCCTGACACCTCTAGGGCTGGCACAGGGGGATATACAGAGCCTGACACCTCTAGGGCTGGCACAGGGGGATATGCAGAGACTGGCACCTCTAGGGCTGGCACAGGGGGATATACAGAGCTTGCACCTCTAGGGCTGGCACAGAGGGATATACAGAGCCTGGCACCTCTAGGACTGGCACAGGGGGATATACAGAGCCTGGCACCTCTAGGGCTGGCACAGGGGGATATACAGAGCCTGGCACCTCTAGGGCTGGCACAGGGGGATATACAGAGCCTGGCACCTCTAGGGCTGGCACAGGGGGATATACAGAGCCTGGCACCTCTAGGGCTGGCACGGGGATATACAGAGCCTGGCACCTCTAGGGCTGGCACAGGGGGATATACAGAGCCTGGCACCTCTAGGGCTGGCACAGGGAGGTATACAGAGCCTGGCACCTCTAGGGCTGGCACAGGGGGGTATACAGAACCTGGCACCTCTAGGGCTGGCAGAGCCAGCTTTCCCCCTCCAGCTCTCTCTCCACCCTCCTATCTCTCTTCCCCTCCTATCTCTCCCCCTCCCATATCTCTCTCCCTCCATCTCTCTCCCCCAACATCTCGCTCCCCCCCCCATCTCTCTAACCTCCTATCTCTTCCCCCCATCTCTTTCCCTCATCTCTCTCCTCCCATTCCCATCTCTCTCTCCCCCTCCCCATCTCTTTCTCCCCCCATCTCTTTCCCCCCCCCATCTCTTTCTCCCCCATCTCTCTCTCCCCCTCCCATCTCTCACTTACCCCCTCCATCTCTCTCCACCCCTCCCATCTCTTTCTCCCCCCATCTCTTTCTAACCCCCTCCCATCTCACTCTCCCCCTCCCATATCTTCTCCCCCCATCTCATTTCCCCCATCTCTCTCTCCCCCTCCCATCTCTCTCTCCCCTTCCATCACTTTCTCCCCCCCCCCCATCTCTTCTCCCCACTCGCTCTCCCCCTCCCATCTCTCTCTCCCCCTCCCATTTCTCTCTTACCCCCTCCCATCTCTCTCTTACCCCCTCCCATCTCTCCCCCTCCCATCTCTTTCTCCCCCCCATCTCTTTCTCCCCCATCTCTCTCTTACCCCTCCCATCTCTTTCTCCCCCCATCTCTCTCTTTCTTCCCCCATCTCTTCTCCCCCATCTCTCTCTTACCCACTCCCATCTCTTTCTCCCCCCATCTCTCTCTTCTCCCCATCTCTCTCTTCTCCCCCATCTCTTTCTCCCCATCTCTTTCTCCCCCTCCCATCTCTCTCTTACCCCCTCCCATCTCTCTCCCCCTCCCATCTCTTTCTCCCCCATCTCTTTCTCCCCCCCATCTCTTTGTCCACCATCTCTCTCTCTCTTACCCCCTCCCATCTCTCTCTTATCCCCTCCCATCTCTCCCCCATCTCTTTCTCCCCCATCTCTTTCTCCCCCATCTCTCTCTCCCCCTCCCATCTCTCTCTTACCCCTCCCATCTCTCTCTCCCCCTCCCATCTCTTTCTCCCCCCATCTCTTTCTCCCCTCCCCCATCTCTCTCTTACCCCCTCCCATCTCTCTCCACCCCTTCCCATCTCTTTCTCCCCCATCTCTCTCTTTCTCCCCATCTCTCTCTTTCTCCCCCCATCACTCTCTTTCTCCCCCATCTCTCTTTCTCCCCCATCACTCTCTCTTACCCCTCCCATCTCTCCCTCCCCTCTCTATCCACCCCTTCCATCTCTCTACCCCCCTCCCATCTCTACCCCCCACCCAGCTCTCTCCCACACCCTTTATTCCCCTCTCTTTCCTCCCTCTTTCCCCCACTTCCCATCTCTCGACTGCCCCCTCTCCACTGTCTCCTACTTTCTCTCCCCCACTTCCCCTCTTTTTCTTTTTTTCTCCTCTCCCATTCTCTTTTCTCCCACCTCTATCCATCTCTTTTCTCCCCCCCTCTATCCATCTCTTTTCTCCCCCCTCTCTCCATCTCTTTTCTCCCCCTCTCTCCATCTCTTTTCTCCCCCCTCTCTCCATCTATTTCTCCCCCTGTCTCCATCTATTTCTCCCCTTCTCTCTATCTTTCTCCCTCCTCTCTCCATCTTTCTCCCCCCTCTCTCCATATCTTTCCCCCCTCTCCATCTTTCTCCCCCCTCTCTCCATCTCTTTTCTCCCATCTCTCTCCATCACTTTTCTCCCCCCTCTCTCCATCTATTTCTCCCCTTCTCTCTATCTTTCTCCCTCCTCTCTCCATCTTTCTCCCCCCTCTCTCCATATCTTTCCCCCCCTCTCCATCTTTCTCCCCCTCTCTCCATCTTTCTCCCCCTCTCTCCATCTCTTTTCTCACTCCTCTCTCCATCTTTCTCCCCCTCTCTCCATCTTTCTCCCCCTCTCTCCATTTTTCTCCCCCTCTCTCCATCTTTCTCCCACTCTCTCCATATCTTTCTCCCCCTCTCTCCATCTTTCTCCCCCTTTCCATCTCTTTCTCCCCGCTCTCCATCTCTTTTCTCCCCCCTCTCTCCATCTTTCTCCCCCTCTCTCCATCTTTCTCCACCCTCTCTCCACCTTTCTCCCCCCTCTCTCCATCTTTCTCCCCCCTCTCTCCATCTTTCTCCCCCCTCTCTCCATCTTTCTCCCCCTCTCTGCATCTCATTCTCTCCCCTTCCATCTTTCTCCCCCATCTCCATCTCTTTCTCCCCCACCCCACTCTCTCCTTTCCTCTCTTTTTTCTCTCTCCCTCCCCCCACTCTCTCCCCCGCACTCTCTCTCCATCCCTCTCTTCTCTCCCCCCCCCACTCTCTCTCCCTATCTTCTCCCTCCCCCTCACTCTCTCCATCTCTTTCTCCCCCTCCCACTCTCTCCCTCCCTCTCTTCTCCTCTCTCTTCTCCCCCCTCTCTCTCCCTCTCTTCTCCTCTCCCCCCACTCACTCTCCCTATCTTCTCCTCTCTCCCCCCCCCCCACTCTCTCTCCCTCTCTTCTCCTCCCCCCCTCTCTCTCCCTCCCACTCTTCTCCTCGCTCCCCCTCTCTCCCCCTCCCTCTCTTCTCCTCTCTCCCCCCACTCTCTCTCCCTATCTTCTCCTCCCTCCCCCCCTCTCTCTCCCTCCCACTCTTCTCCTCTCTCACTCCCTCTCTTCTCCTCTCTCCCTCTCTTCTCCTCTCTCCCTCTCTCTCTTCTCCTCTCTCCCCCCCTTCTCTCTCCCTCCCTCTCTTCTCCTCTCTCCCCCCACTCTCTCTCTCCCTATCTTCTCCTCCACCCCCCCCCTCAATCTCCCTCCCTCTCTTCTCTTCTCTCCCTCCCTCCCTCCCTCCTCTCCGTATACAGCTTAGTACAGACAGATGGTGCAGATTAAAGAGCGTTATGATACGAGAGTGTCAGACCAGAGACCCGCAGAGCATCGCTCCCTCGTTAACCCCTTCCCTGCCGGAGACCCGCAGAGCGTCGCTCCCTCGTTAACCCTTCCCTGCCAGAGACCCGCAGAGCGTCGCTCCCTCGTTAACCCCTTCCCTACCGGAGACCCGCAGAGCGTCGCTCCCTCGTTAACCCCTTCCCTGCCAGAGACCCGCAGAGCGTCGCTCCCTCGTTAACTCCTTCCCTGCCGGAGACCCGCAGAGCGTCGCTCCCTCGTTAACCCTTCCCTGTCGGAGACCCGCAGAGCGTCGCTCCCTCGTTAACCCTTTCCCTCCAGAGACCCGCAGAGCGTCGCTCCCTCGTTAACCCCTTCCCTGCCAGAGACCCGCAGAGCGTCGCTCCCTCATCAACCCCTTCCCTGCCGGAGACCCGCAGAGCATCGCTTCCTCATTAACCCCTTCCCTGCCGGAGACCCGCAGAGCGTCGCTCCCTCGTTAACCCCTTCCCTGCCGGAGACCCGCAGAGCGTCGCTCCCTCGTTAACTCCTTCCCTGCCGGAGACCCGCAGAGCGTCGCTCCCTCGTTAACTCCTTCCCTGCCGGAGACCCGCAGAGCGTCGCTCCCTCGTTAACCCCTTCCCTGTCGGAGACCCGCAGAGCGTCGCTCCCTCGTTAACTCCTTCCCTGCCGGAGACCCGCAGAGCGTCGCTCCCTCGTTAACCCCTTCCCTGTCGGAGACCCGCAGAGCGTCGCTCCCTCGTTAACCCCTTTCCCTCCAGAGACCCGCAGAGCGTCGCTCCCTCGTTAACCCCTTCCCTGCCAGAGACCCGCAGAGCGTCGCTCCCTCATTAACCCCTTCCCTGCCAGAGACCCGCAGAGTGTCGCTCCCTCATCAACCCCTTCCCTGCCGGAGACCAGCAGAGCGTCGCTCCCTCGTTAACCCCTTCCCCGCCAGAGACCCGCAGAGCGTCGCTCCCTCTGTAACCCCTTCCCCGCTAGAGATGCCCGCAGAGCGTCGCTCCCTCGTTAACCCCTTCCCCGCCAGAGACCCCCGCAGAGCGTCGCTCCCTCGTTGACCCCTTCCCCGCCAGAGACCCCCGGAGAGCGCCGCTCACTCATTAACCCCTTCCCTGCCAGAGACCTGCAGAGCGTCGCTCCCTCGTTAACCCCTTCCCTGCCAGAGACCCGCAGAGCGTTGCTCCCTCGTTAACCCCTTCACTGCCAGAGACCCCTGCTGGGCGTCGCTCCTCGTTAACCCCTTCCCCGCTGGAGACCCCCACAGGGCGTCACTCCCTCGTTAACCCCTTCCCCGCCAGAGACCCCCGCAGAGCGTCGCTCCCTCACACTCACCCTTCCTCCTGTGTGTCTCTTGCGGGTCTTCTGCTCTCAGCGCCTGCGTTAGCCCCCTCACTAGCCGGGGGAAGGTCAGGTAGCCCCCGCTGGAAGCCGTCGCATGTCTGAGCGCCTGCGGGACCCCGGAGAGGACGCTGGGCCCGTCGCCCTGCTCCCCGCACCCCCACAGACCCTCGATGTCCCGCACGTGCACCCGCCCCCCTCCCTCCTCCTCCAGGATCCGGTACAGGACCCGCAGACTGCGCAGGAAACCTCGGGAGGGGCCGGGGGCGAGGGGGCGGCCGGGGGCAAGGGGGGGGCCGGGGGCAATGGGGGGGCCGGGGGCAAGAGGGGGGCCAGGGGCGAGGGGGGGGCCGGGGGCAAGGGGGGGGCCGGGGGCAAGGGGGGGGGCGGGGGCAAGAGGGGGGCCAGGGGCGAGGGGGGGGCCGGGGGCAAGAGGGGGGCCGGGGGCGAGGGGGGGACCGGGGGCAAGGGGGGGGCCATGGGCGAGGGGGGGGCCGGGGGCAAGAGGGGGGCCGGGGGGGAGGAGGGAGCTCATAATAGCCCCTCTATATCTATCTATCTATCTAATCTACAGTATCTATCCTATCTATCTATCTATCTATCTCTGTGTATCTATCTGTCTATCTTATCTATCTATCTATCTAATCTATCTATCTACCTATCTCTGTGTATCTATCCTATCTATTTATCTATTCTATCTATTCATCTATCTAATCTATCTATTTATCTATCTAATCTATCTATCTATCTATCTATCTCTGTGTATCCATCTATCTCTGTGTATCTATCTATTTATCTATTTATCTATCCTATCTATGTATATATCTAATCTATCTATATCTATCTATTATCTATCTTATCTATCTATCTATCTATCTATCTATCTATCTATCTCTGTGTACCAATCTATCAATCTATCAATCTATCTTATCTATCTATCTGTCTATCTATCTATCTATTTATCTATCTATCGTATCTGTCTGTCTGTCTGTCTGTCTGTCTATCTATCGTATCTATCTATCTATCTATCTATCTATCTATCTATCTATCTATCTATCTATCTATCTATCTATCTATCTATCTATCTATCTATCTATCTATCTATCTATCTATCTATCTTAGCTATCTATCTATCTCTGTGTATCCATCTATCTCTGTGTATCTATCTATCTATTTATCTATACTATCTATTTATATATCTAATCTATCTATATCTATCTATCTATCTATCTATCTATCTATCTATCTCTGTGTATCTATCTATCTGTCTATCTTATCTATCTATCTCTGTGTATCTATCTATCTGTCTATCTTATCTATCTATCTCTGTGTATCCATCTATCTCTGTGTATCTATCTATCTATTTTTCTATTTATCTATCCTATCTATTTATATATCTAATCTATCTATATCTATCTTATCTATCTATCTCTGTGTATCTATCTATCTTAGCTATCTATCTATCTTTCTATCTATCTATCTATCTATCTATCTATCTATCTATCTATCTATCTATCTATCTATCTATCTATCTATCTATCTCTGTGTATCTATCTATCAATATATCTATCTATCTATCTATCAATCTATCTATCTGTCTGTCTGTCTAATACATGTGTGTATATATATTTCTTACCTGCGGTTGAATGTAAATATATGTGTGTATATTATATGTCTGTATTATTGTAATACCGATATCTGTATTACGCCTCCTTTCTCATCTCCCTCTCAATTCCTAACTTCTTTCCCCCGCTCTCTCTAACACACTCTATTCTCTCTCTCTCTCTCTCTCTCTCTCTCTCTATCTATCTCTCTCTCTCTCTCTCTCTCTCTCTCTCTCTCTCTCTCTCTCTCTCACACACACACTCTATTCTATCTGCTCTCTCTCTAACACACTCTATTCTCTCTGCTCTCTTTCTCTCTAACACACTATTCTCTCTGCTCTCTCTTTAACACACACTATTCTCTCTGCTCTCTCTCTAACACACTCTATTCTATCTTCTCTCTCTCTAACACACACTATTCTCTCTGCTCTCTCTCTAACACACTCTTCTATCTTCTCACTCTCTCTCTCTGCTCTCTCTGCTCTCTCTAACACACTATTCTCTCTGCTCTCTCTTTAACACACACTATTCTCTCTCCTCTCTCTCTCTAACACACTATTCTCTCTGCTCTCTCTCGCTAACACACTCTATTCTCTCTGCTCTCTCTCGCTAACACACTCTATTCTCTGCTCTCTCTCTCTGTAACACACTATTCTCTCTGCTCTCTCTCTCTCTAACACACTCTATTCTCTCTGCTCTCTCTCTCTAACACACTATTCTCTCTGCTCTCTCTCTAACACACACTATTCTCTCTGCTCTCTCTCTAACACACTCTATTCTCTCTGCTCTCTCTCGCTAACACACTCTATTCTCTGCTCTCTCTCTCTCTGTAACACACTATTCTCTCTGCTCTCTCTCTCTCTAACACACTATTCTCTCTGCTCTCTCTCTCTAACACACTATTCTCTCTGCTCTCTCTCTAACACACACTATTCTCTCTGCTCTCTCTCTAACACACTCTATTCTCTCTGCTCTCTCTCTAACACACTCTATTCTCTCTGCTCTCTCTCTCTCTCTCTCTAACACACTATTCTCTCTGCTCTCTCTCTAGCACACACTATTCTCTCTGCTCTCTCTCTCTAACACACTCTATTCTCTCTGCTCTCTATCTAACACACTCTATTCTCTCTGCTCTCTCTCTCTCTAACACACTATTCTCTCTGCTCTCTCTCTAACACACACTATTCTCTCTGCTCGTCTCTAGCACAACTCTATTCTCTCTACTCTCTCTCTAACACACTCTATTCTCTCTGCTCTCTCTCTAACACACTCTATTCTCTCTGCTCTCTCTAACACACTCTATTCTCTCTGCTCTCTCTCTCTAACACACTCTATTCTCTCTGCTCTCTTTCCAACACACTATTATCTCTGCTCTCTCTCTCTAACACATTATTCTCTCTGCTCTCTCTCTAACACACCTATCCTCCTCTGCTCTCTCTCTCTCTAACACACTCTATTCTCTCTGCTCTCTCTCTCTAACACACTCTATTCTCTCTGCTCTCTCTAACACACTCTATTCTCTCTCTCTCTCTCTCTCTCTCTCTCTGCTGCCCTATCTCTCGCTGTCACTCTGTGCCTGGCTAGCTAGCTGTCCAACACTATTCTCTTTGAACTGTCTCTAACACTCGCACATAATCTCTCTCTGTCTCTTTCCACTTTAACCGTCTCTATTATCTCACTCTCTGATTATCTCACTCTCTGACACTCTCGCTCTGTCCGGCTAACTAGCCGTCTCTCTCACTAACACTATTCTCTCCGCACTGTCTCTAACACCCACTGCCTCCACTTCAATCTTTCTAACACTCTCTATTCTCTACCTCTGACACACACTCTCTTTCTCTCTCTGACACTCTCTCGCACTGTCTGGCTTGCTTGCTGTCTCTCTCTAACACACTGTTTTCTCTCTCTCTCCGTCTCTCTCTCTCTCTCTCTCTCTGTGTCTGGCTGTCTCTGGAACACACAGTGTTCTCTCTCTCCATCCTCTCTCCCCGTCTCTCGCTCTGTGCCTCTCCCCCTTCCTCCCTCTGTGTGTAATCTCTCTGTGATTCTTGCTAAGTCTCTGTCTGTCTCTCTCCTGTCTGTGTCTTCTGCTCCTCTCGGTGGCTTTGCGAGACTGTCACTCGCAGGGTGTCTCTTTAGACACAAGGAACTCTCTGGGACAGACACTCCTGTCACTCCCCTCCCCCTGTCCCCTCTGTCTCTTTGTTTCTCCCTCTTTGTCCTTCTCTCTCCCCTCCTCCCTCTCCTTTTGCTCACTCACCCCTTTCACCTGTCACTTTCTCCTATCTCTCTCTTTCTGTCTCTCCCTATCTCTCATTCTGTCCCCCTTACTTTACCATTTTCTCCCCCGCTCTCTCTTTCCGTCCACTTTTCCCTTTGTCTCTCCCCCTCTCCATCTTTCTCCCATTTTCCCTCTCTCTTCCACTATTCCTCTTTCCTTCTCTCCCAGTATCTTTCTCTTTCCCTCTCTTTCCATCTCGCTCTCTCCCAATATCTATCTCTCCATCTCTCTCTCACTACCCCTCTTTCCATCTCTCTCCCAATATCTATCTCTCCATCTCTCTCTCACTACCCCTCTTTCCATCTCTCTCCCAATATCTATCTCTCCATCTCTCTCTCACTATCCCTCTTTCCATCTCTCTCCCAAAATCCATCTCTCTCTCACTATTCCTCTTTCCATTTCTTTCCCAATATCTCTCTCCATCTCTCTCTCTCACTACCCCTCTTTCCATCTCTCTCCCAATATCTATCTCTCCATCTTTCTCTCACTACCCCTCTTTCCATCTCTCTGTCCCAATATCTCTCTCTCCATCTCTCTCTCACTATCCCTCTTTCCATCTCTCTCCCAATATCTCTCTCCATCTCTCTCTCACTATCCCTCTTTCCATCTCTCTCCCAAAATCCATCTCTCTCTCACTGTCCCTCTTTCCATCTCTCTCCCAATATCTATCTCTCCATCTCTCTCTCACTAACCCTCTTTCCATCTCTCTGTCCCAATATCTCTCTCTCCATCTCTCTCACTATCCCTCTTTCCATCTCTCTCCATCTCTCTCTCACTACCCTCTTTCCATCTCTCTCTCACTACCCCTCTTTCCATCTCTCTCCCAATATCTATCTCTCCATCTATCTCTCACTATCCCTCTTTCCATCTCTCTGTCCCAATATCTCTCTCTCCATCTCTCTCTCACTATCCCTCTTTCCATCTCTCTCCCAATATCTCTCTCCATCTCTCTCTCTCACTATCCCTCTTTCCATCTCTCTCCCAAAATCCATCTCTCTCTCACTGTCCCTCTTTCCATCTCTCTCCCAATATCTATCTCTCCATCTCTCTCTCACTAACCCCTCTTTCCATCTCTCTGTCCCAATATCTCTCTCTCCATCTCTCTCACTATCCCTCTTTCCATCTCTCTCCATCTCTCTCTCACTACCCCTCTTTCCATCTCTCTCTCACTACCCCTCTTTCCATCTCTCTCCCAATATCTATCTCTCCATCTATCTCTCACTATCCCTCTTTCCATCTCTCTGTCCCAATATCTCTCTCTCCATCTCTCTCTCACTATCCCTCTTCCATCTCTCTCCCAATATCTCTCTCCATCTCTCTCTCACTATCCCTCTTTCCATCTCTCTCCCAATATCTCTCTCCATCTCTCTCTCACTATCCCTCTTTCCATCTCTTTCCCAAATCTCTCTCTCCATCTCTCTCTCACTATCCCTCTTCCATCTCTCTCCCAATATCTCTCTCTCCATCTCTCTCTCACTATCCCTCATTCCATCTCTCTCCCAATATCTCTCTCTCCATCTCTCTCTCACTATCCCTCTTTCCATCTCTCTCCCAATATCTCTCTCCATCTCTCTCTCACTACCCCTCTTTCCATCTCTCTCCCAATATCTATCTCTCCATCTCTCTCTCACTATTCCTCTTTCCACTCTCTCCCAAAATCTATCTCTCCATCTCTCTCACTATTCCTCTTTCCATCTCCCTCTCCCAATATCTCTCTCTCCATCTCTCTCTCACTATCCCTCTTTCCATCTCTCTCCCAAAATCTATCTCTCTCTCACTATCCCTCTTTCCATCTCTCTCCAATATCTATCTCTCCACCTCTCTCTCACTATCCCTAATCCATCTCTCTCTCCCAATATCTCTCTCCCACAACCCCTTTCCAATTCTCTCTCCCAATATTTATCTCTCCATCTCTCTCACTATCCCTAATCCATCTCTCACTCTCCCAATATCTCTATCTCTCTCTCTCTCTCTCTCTCTCTCTCTCTCTCTCTCTCACTATCCCTAATCCATCTCTCTCTCTCTCCCCAATACCTCTCTCTCCCAATATCTCTCTCTCCATCTCTCTCTCACTATCCCTCTTTCCATCTCTCTCCCAATATCTATCTCTCCACCTCTCTCTCACTATCCCTAATCCATCTCTCTCTCCCAATATCTCTCTCCATCTCTCTCTCACTATCCCTCTTTCCACCGCTCTCTCCCCCTATATCTATCTCTCCCTCACTATCTCTCTTTCCATCTCTCTCCCAATATCTCTCTCTCCATCTCTCTCTCACTATCCCTCTTTCCATCTCTCTCCCAAAATCTATCTCTCCATCTCTCTCTCACTACCCCTCTTTCCATCTCTCTCTCCCAATATTTATCTCTCTCTCACTATCCTTAATCCGTTTCTCTCTCTCTCTCTCTCTCTCTCTCTCTCTCTCTCTCTCTCTCTCTCTCTCTCTCTCTCTCTCTCTCTCTCTCTCTCTATCCCTAATCCATCTCTCTCTCTCTCCCAATATCTCTCTCTCTCACTATCCCTAATCCATATCTCTCCCACTACCCCTCTTTCCATCTCTCTCCCAATATTTATCTCTCCATCTCTCTCTCTCACTACCCCTCTTTCCATCTCTCTCCCAATATTTATCTCTCCATCTCTCTCACTATCCCTAATCCGTTTCTCTCTCTCCCAATATCTCTCTCTCTCTCTCTCTCTCTCTCTCTCTCTCACTATCCCTAATACATCTCTCTCTCTCTCTCCCAATATCTCTTTCTCACTATCCCTAATCCATATCTCTCCCACTACCCCTCTTTCCATCTCTCTCCCAATATTTATCTCTCCATCTCTCTCTCCCACTACCCCTCTTTCCATCTCTCTCCCAATATTTATCTCTCCATCTCTCTCACTATCCCTAATCCGTTTCTCTCTCTCCCAATATCTCTCTCTCTCTCACTATCCCTAATACATCTCTCTCTTTCTCCCAATATCTCTTTCTCACTATCCCTAATCCATATCTCTCCCAATATCCCTCTTTCCATCTCTCTCCCAATATTTATCTCTCCATCTCTCTCTCTCCCACTACCCCTTTTTCCATCTCTCTCTCCCAATATTTATCTCTCCATCTCTCTCTCACCCACTACCCCTCTTTCCATCTCTCTCTCCCAATATTTATCTCTCCATCTCTCTCTCTCCCACTACCCCTTTCCATATCTCTCTCCCAATATCCCTTCTTTCCCTCCAACTATCCCTCCTTTCCCTCCCATTATCCCTCTTTCCATCTGTCTCAAACTTTCGCTCTTTCCCTCTCTCCCTTATCCCCCTCTTTGCCTCTCTCCCACTATCCCTCTTTCCATCTCTACCCTCCCACGATCCCTCTCTATCATCTCTCTCTTCCACTATCCCTCTCTCTCCCACTAACGCTCTTTCCCTCTCTACTATTGCTCTTTCCCTCTCTCCCCCACTATACCCCTATCCCCCTCTCCCACTATCCCTCTTTCCATCTCCCACTATCTCTTTATCCATCTCTGTCCCGCTATTCCTCTCACTCCCACTGTCGTTATCTTCCCCTCTCTCTCCCCCTATCGTTCTCTTTCCATCTCTCTCCCCCTATCCCCTTTTTCATGTCTCCCACTAGCCTTCTCCCATCTCTTCTACTATCCCTCCCACTAACCTCATTCCCACTATCACTTTCCCTCTCTATCATCTCTCTCTCCCTCTCTCATCTCTCCCCCACTATCCCTTCTTTCTCTCCCATTATCCCTCTTTCCATCTCTCTCTCTACAACTATCCCTCTCTCATCTCTCTCTCCCACTATCACTCTTTCCCTCTTTATACTATCGCTTTCCCCCTCTCTCTCTCTCTCTCTCTCTCTCTCTCTCTCTCTCTCTCTCACACACACACACACACACACTGTCCCCCTTTCCCTCTCTCCCACTATCCCTCTCCGTCTCTGTCCCTCTTTCTCACTATCTATCTTTCCTCCCTCTCTCTCTCTCCCACTGTCCCTCTCCTTCCCTAAATCCCTAAATTACATCACAGAAAGGCGTCTGGGACCTTTCACCATGCTACGCTGACACCGTTTAGCTAGTGGCTTTTTGCCCCCAAGGTAATGTATACCCTAAACCCCTAACCTTGACCCCTTACCCCATAACCTTACCCCTTACTCCCTAACCTGAACTCCTTACCCCCTAACATTGCCCCTTACCCTAACCTTATCTTAACCCCCTAACCTTACCCTAACCCCTTACACTAACCCAAACTCCTTACCCTAACCCCCAACCTTATCCTTACCTTAACCCATTACCCTAACTTTATCCTAACCAACTAACCTTATCCTTTACCCGAACCTGAACTCCTTACCCTAACCCCTTAACCGTACCCTCTAACCTTACCTCTTACCCATACCCCCTACCTTACCCCTAACCTTACCAGTTACTCCCTAACCTTACCCCTTACCCAAACCCCCTAACCGTAACGCCTTACCCTAACCCCCAACCTTATCCTAACCTTAACCCATTACCCTAACTTTATCCAAACCAACTAACCTTATCCTTTACCCGAACCTGAACTCCTTACCCTAACCTTATCCTAACCCCCTAACCTTACCCTAACTCCTTACCCTAACCCCCAACCTTATCCTAACCTTAACCCATTACCCTAACCTTATCCTAACCAACTAACCTTATCCTTTACCCTAACCCGAACTCCTTACCTTAACCCCTTAACCTTACCTCTTACCCATACCCCCTACCTTACCCCTAACCTTACCACTTACTATCTAACCTTACCCCTTACCCTAACCCTCTAACCGTAACGCCTTACAATAACCCCCTAAACTTACCCCTTACCCTAACTTGACCTTATCCCCCTAACCTTACCATAACTCCTTACCCTAACTCCCTAACCTTACCCTTGCCCCCAAACCTTAACTCCTTACCCTAACTCCCTAACCTTACCATAGCCCCCAAACCTTAATTCCTTACCCTAACTCCCTAACCTTACCATAGCGCCCAAACCTTAACTCCTTACCCTTGCCCCCAAACCTTAATTCCTTACCCTAACTCCCTAACCTTACCCTAGCCCCCAAACCTTAACTCCTTACCCTAACTCCCAAACCTTACCCTAGCCCCCAAACCTTAACTCCTTACCCTAACTCCCTAACCTTACCCTAGCCCCCAAACCTTAACTCCTTACCCTAACTCCCTAACCTTACCCTAGTCCCCAAACCTTAACTCCTTACCCTAACTCCCTAACCTTACCCTTGCCCCCAAACCTTAACTCCTCACCTTAAAGTTATCCCCTAATGCTAACGCTAACCGCTTACCTTAGGGGCAAGGCGGCCGGTGGCTGATTGTCCTGGGTGGCTGAACGGCAGCAGCGGAGTGGCAGCGGTGTGTCCCATTCCACACACGGGACAGCCGCACAGCAGAGACGCAGCACACCCGCCCCGGCAGCACACCCGCCCCGGCAGCACACCCGCCCCGGCAGCACACCCGCCCCGGCAGCACACCCGCCCCGGCAGCACACCCGCCCCGGCAGCACACCCGCCCCGGCAGCCCACCCGCCCCGGCAGCCCACCCGCCCTGGCAGCCCACCCGCCCCGGCAGCACACCCGCCCCGGCAGCCCACCCGCCCCGGCAGCCCACCCGCCCCGGCAGCCCACCACGGGAAACTACGACATCCATTCCACGGGATCATTTAATAGGGTTATTTTATTGAGGTTACCCCCGGAGTAATGTTATTTGAATTTGCTCTTATTTGATGCTTCTCCGCGGTTTATTTGTTGAAGATCACGTTGGCTGTTTTTTTTTGCCGATCTATTAAGCGCCGTGTTTTATCCCCCCGAATAAATGAGGCCAGGTAAACCGAAATGAACGCCTACTTCGTGACCCCGCTGGGCGTCAACCGGCCTTAGAGTCAAACCTTTTGATAAGATGTCTTCTCTTCTTGGGCTCCTGGAAGCCTGCAGCAGTTTCCGGGACGAAGTGAAGCGGTTTAGAATGCGCAGGGAAACTTGCCGTGTGGACACTCTACAGCAGGCTTTTGGGGCCTTGTTAAGAAAAATGTTTAAACCATAACAGCTAGGAGTTGCGGAAGTTGGCAAGCTGCTCACTTTCCTTACAGGGCATTGTATTTGTGTGTGTTTTGTGTGTGTGGGGGGTTGCGTTGTAGTACACACTCCTCCTTCAGGGACGTACACAGCTATCTCTCGTGTTCTGTCCCTGGGCCTGGGAAAAGTTGCATTTGGTTACATGTGAGATAATCTCCGGGTTTATAGTGTGAGATTTATTAACCCTTATTATGCCAACTAATTGACTGCCAGGTCGGCTCCCGGCAGTCCCCTCTGTGGTTATACACGGAGAGTAGCGTGGCGAGTATTCAATTGTCAGCTCTTGGGCCCCCCCGGGGATGTTTTTGTCTTTTTATTCTTCTGTGTACAGAGGGACACACACGGAGCTGCGTGTCTCTCTGCTAATCTGTCACACAAAGGGGCACAAAGGGAACAGACGGCGTCAGCAGAACCAGAATTCCATATTCAGCCAGCCCGTGACACTGTCATTCATGGGTGACAAGGGCCAGTCCCACGTAGGGGCAAAGTGACCTAATGACAGGGACGTGTTTAATGGGTTAAAGGGCCAGTCCCACGTAGGGGCAAAGTGACCTAATGACAGGGACGTGTTTAATGGGTTAAAGGGTCAGTCCCATGTAGGGGCAAAGTGACCTAATGACAGGGACGTGTTTAATGGGTTAAAGGGTCAGTCCCACGTAGGGGCAAAGTGACCTAATGACAGGGACGTCCCTCTTCAGGGAAGTGATATGTAAGAGGATGATGCTACTGAAGTGTATGGGGATAGCTGGTGTGGCCATGAGGTTGAGTATGATAAAGGATATACAGCTTATATTTGGGTTATAGATGGAATACAGGAGTTTGCATTAACATAACCATTTAATGGGTTTGACATTGAACTCAAAGTGTACATAAGGTGGCAGATACTATGGGGGGTGGGTGCTGGTTATAGGATGGAGGAGGAGGATGGTAGGACCTCGCTGGTCATGAATTTTTGCAGATCGAGCTGAGGATCCTGTAGGTCCAGACTCAGGAACCGGGAGGCCAGCTTCTGACATCTGAGGAGAGGAGGAGAGAGATACACGGAGAATGAGCAAGATGGGGAGGGAGGAGAGAGAGGAGAGAGAGGAGAGGGGAAGGGAGAGAGATACAAGGAGAAAAAGAAAGATGGGGGAGGGAGAGAGAGAGATACAAGGAGAAAGAGCAAGATGGGGGAGGGAGAGAGGGAGTGAGAGAGATACAAGGAGAAAGAGCAAGATGGGGAGGGAGGAGAGAGAAGGAGAGGGGAAGGGAGAGAGATACACGGAGAATGAGCAAGATGGGGGAGGGAAAGAGAAGGAGAGAGGGTGTGAGAGAGATACAAGGAGAATGAGCAAGATGGGGGAGGGAGAGAGGAGAGAGAAGGAGAGAGGAGCGGGGAGATATAAGGAGAAAAAGAAAGATGGGGAAGAGAGAGGAAGGGAAAGATACAATGAGAAAGAGCAAGATGGGGAAGAGAGAAGAGGAGGATTGGGGGAAAGCAATGTGTGAGAGGGGAAGGAGAGAAATGGGGGAGTGTAGGGTGAAGGCTGAGGAGGGGATGGGAAGGGAGGGATGGGGTAATGAGAGAGGGAGAAAGGAGAGATAGGGGAGAGAGAGCAAGAAAGAGGAGGTAGCGAGGGAGGACAGGTAGAGGAGACAAAAAAGAGAGATATAGAGGTGCGGGGGACAGAGAGAGGAGATAGAGGAGGGATGGAGGAAGCTACAGATAAGGGGAGAGAGAAATACAAGGAAAAAGAGCAAGAGGGGGCAAAAGCGAGGAGGAGGATTGGGGACAAGCAATGTGTGATAGAGGGACAGAGAGGGGGGGATAGTGAGGGAGAGAGAAAGAGAGGAGGGAGATGGGGGTCAGAGAGAGGAGAGAAATAGAGGAGGGAGAGAGAAATAGCAAGATGGGGGAGAAAGGGAGGATTGGGGGATACGCAATGTGTGTGAGAGTCAGTGACAGGGAGCAAAGCTCTGCAGCCCTCTCACCTCTCCATCCTGCTCTGATTGGCTACCTGGTCCTGGCACTGAATGGGCTGACCGCTCAGGAACAGCTCCGACACCTCAAGGGCAAAGGACAGGGGTCAGCAAGAGGCAAGGTGAGGGTCTGACGAGGTTATATAGGGGCTGTGGGGGAGAGGTCAGTGAGGGACAGTGGTGAGGTGACAAGGCGGTGTGAGGTCAGGGGTGACACAGGACTTGGTGACAGAGGCATGAGTAGGGAGTGTGCAGGAGGGATCTAAGGTCAGAGGTCACACAGTATCTGTGATGGTGGGGGTAGCCAACCTTCAGAATAAAGGTGAAGCCCGGCTGGTTACCCCTAAAGACCGTGGGGTTCAGGATGTCTGCATAGAGATATGGGATCAAAGAGAAAGGAAGCCGAGAGATGTCGGGCCATTTGGTGAGCGGGGAAGGGCGGAGAACCAGGTCCAGAGACAAAGACTCCCCGCGGGGGGAGACTCTTTGTTCTCCCAGACCTGGTGGAGCCTGCACAGCGGGAGGCATGGGGCTGGGCGGGGGAAGCCGCTGCTCGTAGGCACGGTTCCCAATTTCCAGGTCGAATTTCCCCGCTCACCGGCTACCTGAGCCCCTCGATACTCCCCCTCCTCTGATGCGTGCAGCAAGCCGAGCCCCCCGGCTTGTGATTGGCTGCTGCAGCTGCGATCCATTCTCCGGTTGGCTGCCAGTCCCTCTACCATTTTGAAGATAGGACCACTAGGTCCATATAAGGGGACTGGCTGCCCGATCGGAGAACCAGGCTATCTTGGGACTTGGTCCGGTGAAGCGCTGGTGGGATTTCAAAAGTGCTTGGCTCTGAATAGCAAAGCACTCGGCACGGCGTTGCCGGAGAAGCCTGGTTCAGCGGAGGACAAGTTCTCAGATCGCGGCCAAGTTCTAACTTTTCACCCAAGTCGCGGTCAGCCGGGCAAACCAGGTTATCTCTCCCGGAGACAGTACCGTGGTGTTCCTGGCTGTGGAGCGGGCAGGGGTAAGCCTTCCTGAAGCCGGCGCCCTGCACGTAGTGAGGCTAGGGGCTCCCCCCAGACAAGTGTGTATAACCTGTATTGTGTCTTTCGTTGTGTGTCTGCGGGTCTCACCAGAATAAACCCCATTTTATTCCACTACCTTGTCCTGCCTGGTGACATGATCCCGGAAGGTAAAGGTGTGAAAAGGACTGGTGCCCGGTGACAGTGTCACAGTGGGGGGAGGCCAAAGGTCACAAGGTGTCAAAGTGGGGGAGGCAAAAGGTCACAAGGTGTAACAGTGAGGGTAGGCTAAAGGTCACAAGGTGTCACAGTGGGGTGAGGCTAAAGGTCACAAGGTGTCACAGTGGGGGGAGGCTAAAGGTCACAAGGTGTCACAATTAGGGGAGGCCAAAGGTCACAAGGTGTCACAGTGGGGGGAGGCTAAAGGTCACAAGGTGTCACAGTGGGGGGAGGCTAAAGGTCACAAGGTGTAACAGTGAGGGGAGGCCAAAGGTCACATGGTGTCACAGTGGGGGAGGGGGGAGGCCAAGGTCACAAGGTGTCACAGTGGGGGGGGGCACAGTTCACAAGGTGTAACAGTGGGGGGGGGCACAGAACACAAGGTGTCACAGTGGGGGGGGCACAGTTCACAAGGTGTCACAGTGGGGGGGGGGCACAGTTCACAAGGTGTCACAGTGGGGGGGGGCACAGTTCACAAGGTGTCACAGTGGGGGAGGGGGGCACAGTACACAAGGTGTCACAGTGGGGGAGGGGGGCACAGTTCACAAGGTGTCACAGTGGGGGAATCACAGGTAAAAAGATGTCACAGTCAACGTGTCACAGTCGGGGGGGGGGGGCACAGGAGTGTAAGGCTGCGTTTATAGTGCGCGCAAACAAAATACAGGAGCTCTATCGGGCCGGCCACAGTTTGCGCGAGGAAGAGCGACCGCGCACCAGAACTTTCAAGCGACAAATGATGCTGTTTTGTCGCGCGACGGCCGCGTCACGTGAGCATTTCAGCCAATGAGGGCGAACCAGCCTGGTGACGTCACGGCCGCGCCTCCCCCATGAAAGTTCACGGATCGCTCGGGGGCGACAGGCGCGCACGCCACGATGGGCGCAGCCTAAGACACCGAGGTCACCGACGTGTGCTAGAGGTCAGAGTTGAGAGGTCAGCCTCACCTCCACCCCCCTCTTGATGACATTTTCCGGCACCCCCGCCATGGCGGCGACCCTGGCCGCGTGGCTCGTCCCGGAGACCCCCAACTTCAGCTGGTAAAACAGGATCAGCTCCTCCCCATCCAGACACCACTCCAGGGTCTGCGAGAGAGTGACGCCAAGTATCACACCTCCGCTCCTCTCTATTAGTTACACAGCGTGCAGCCACCTCTGGGGTGGGATCCTGAGTGATATATTGTATTTATACAGCACCTCTCTATTACAGTTATACAGCGTGCAGCCACCTCTGGGGTGTGATCCTGAGTGATATATTGTATTTATACAGCGTCTCTCTATTACAGTTATACAGCGTGCAGCCACCTCTGGGGTGTGATCCTGAGTGATATATTGTATTTATACAGCGTCTCTCTATTACAGTTACACAGCGTGCAGCCACCTCTGGGGTGGGATCTCACCAGGTATTGCAGTAGGGGGGTGTCAGGGAGCAGTCTGAGCGGCACCAGACTGTGGAAATTGGTGGACAGGAAAATGTGAGGGCAGCGAGATCCAAGATTTATCCAGTGCCTGAGAACAGCGGCTAACAGGGAGAGACCGTCCACCTGCAGTGACACAGACAGAAGGGAGCGATGAGCCTGTCCCTCCCCCCGCAGGGTGACACAGTGACACAGACAGAAGGGAGCGATGAGCCTGTCCCTCCCCCCGCAGGGTGACACAGTGACACAGACAGAAGGAAGCTATGAGTCTGTCCCCCCCCCGCAGGGTGACACAGTGACACAGACAGAAGGGAGTTATGAGCCTGTCCCTCCCCTCGCAGGGTGACACAGTGACACAGACAGAAGGGAGCTATGAGCCTGTCCCTCCCCCCGCAGGGTGACACAGTGACACAGACAGAAGGGAGCGATGAGCCTGTCCCTCCCCCCGCAGGGTGACACCGTGACACAGACAGAAGGGAGCTATGAGCCTGTCCCTCCCCCCTCAGGGTGACACAGTGACACAGACAGAAGGGAGCTATGAGTCTGTCCCTCCCCCGCAGGGTGACACAGTGACACAGACAGAAGGGAGCTATGAGTCTGTCCCTCCCCCCGCAGGGTGACACAGTGACACAGACAGAAGGGAGCGATGAGCCTGTCCCTCCCCCCGCAGGGTGACACAGTGACACAGACAGAAGGAAGCTATGAGTCTGTCCCCCCCCCGCAGGGTGACACAGTGACACAGACAGAAGGGAGTTATGAGCCTGTCCCTCCCCTCGCAGGGTGACACAGTGACACAGACAGAAGGGAGCTATGAGCCTGTCCCTCCCCCCGCAGGGTGACACAGTGACACAGACAGAAGGGAGCGATGAGCCTGTCCCTCCCCCCGCAGGGTGACACAGTGACACAGACAGAAGGGAGCTATGAGTCTGTCCCTCCCCCGCAGGGTGACACAGTGACACAGACAGAAGGAGCTATGAGACTGTCCCTCCCCCGCAGGGTGACACAGTGACACAGACAGAGGGAGCTATGAGTCTGTCCCTCCCCCGCAGGGTGACACAGTGACACAGACAGAAGGGAGCTTTGAGCCTGTCCCTCCCCCCGCAGGGTGACACAGACAGAAGGGAGCTATGTGTCTGTCCCTCCCCCGCAGGGTGACAGACAGAAGGGAGCTATGAGCCTGTCCCTCCCCCCGCTGGGTGACACAGACAGAAGGGAGCTCTGAGTCTGTCCCTCCCCCCGCAGGGTGACACAGACAGAAGAGAGCTATGAGTCTGCCCCCCCCCACCCCCCCGCAGGGTGACAAAGACAGAAGGGAGCTATGAGCCTGTCCCTCCCCCCGCATGGTGACACAGACAGAAGAGAGCTATGAGTCTGCCCCCCCCCCTGCAGGGTGACACAGACAGAAGGGAGCTATGTGTCTGTCCCCCCCCCCCCTGCAGGGTGACACAGACAGAAGGGAGCTGTGAGCCTGTCCTCCCCCGCAGGGTGACACAGTGACACAGACAGAAGGGAGCTATGAGTCTGTCCCCCCCCGCCCCCCCGCAGGGTGACACAGTGACACAGACAGGGAGCTATGAGTCTGTGTCACAGGCGACCAGTTATTTACACCTTTTTACCGGGATCATTTACTGAGCAAAACAAGATAGTAAAACAAATTGTCATTTATTCCATAGAAACAGAGACGTACACACAGTGGATTACAAAATACAAGAGACGACACACTTACTGGGGGTCTGGGCTAAAAAACTAGACTTTCCTACTGTAGGTGAAATAAGAGGTAAAACAAAGTCTTTAGGTTGACCGGGACTTGCCCCAAATGTCCTGGAACTCAAATCGGCATGAAGTTCCTGACGACCCCGCTGTATCTGCTCCGGAGATGCCAAAATCCCTTGACCGGGAGATAGTACCAAACGTCCTGGTACTCTTTTCGGCTTAAACTCCCAGCCGCGACCGGTACGTTCTATTCTCAGAACTTGGCTCCGAAAAGTGGGACTTCGAACATGTCTCACCTTGAAGTTTCTGAAACCGCCTCTCTGGTATTTCTCTCGGAGCACCTTTTGGCGATTTCAAATTTGCCGCTGCTGTCTTCGCGCTTAGAAACATGTGAAACCGTCACACCTCCCCCCCTCAAGATGAAGGCTCGGTGGCGCTCACCACGCCCGGTGGCTCCACCAGCCTGGCACTTCTTGAGGACTTTGGCTCGCAGGGATGGTCCTGTCGGGAGAGTCCATCAGCATTGCCGTGCTCTCTGCCTTTCTTGTGCCGGATAGAAAAGTCAAACTCTTGCATGGGCAAGACTCCATCGAAGCAGTTTGCCATTCTCCCCCGACACCCTTTGTTGCCAAATTAGTGGGCTGTGGTCCGTGATCACTGTGAATGCCCTGCCATACAAATAGGGCCGCAGTTTCTTCAGAGCCCAAGCAATGGCCAGGCATTCCTTTTCAATGGCGGCAAAAGCCACTTCTCTGGGCAGCAGTTTCCTGCTCAAGTAAACCACGGGATGCTCACCCCCCTCCTCGCCCACCTGGCTGAGTACAGCCCCGATTCCATAGTCCGTGGCAGCGGTCTACACAAGAAACTTCTTAGTGTAGTCTGGTGCAGCCAGGATAGGAGCACTAGCCAGTGCTGTCTTCAGTGCCTGGAAAGCCCTTTCACAGGCAGGAGACCAGGCTACCATAACCGGGAGTCGCTTCCGAGTCAATTCAGTCAGGGGTTTAGCAATGGCACTATACTGAGGGACAAACTTCCTAGCCTGCGGTGCCTAAATAAGCCATGACCTGCTTTTTGGTCTGAGGTACCGACCACTGCACTATAGCTTCCACCTTAGCTGGTTCTGGCTTAAGGTGCCCCCCCTCCCCCCACTCTGTGCCCTAGGTACAACACTTCTGCCATACCCACCAGACACTTTGCAGGCTTCAGTCTCAGCCCTGCTTCCCCGATCCTATCCAGCACCGCAGCTACAGGCACTAAATGTGAGTCCCACAAAGTACTGAACACAGATATGCCTTTGCAAAACTTTGCATCCCTTCCAGCAACCTATTGACCAGGCGTTGGAAGGTAGCCGGGGCATTCTTCATCCCGAATGGCATCACCAAAAATTCATAGAGGCCGCTTGGAGTGATGAAGGCTGACTTCTCCCCAGCCTCCTGGGTCAGAGGAATTTGCCAATACCCTTTGGACAAATCCATGGTGGTCAGATACTTTGCCCCCGCGAGCTCATCTAACAGCTCGTCCATGCGGGGCATAGGATAAGCATCTGACACCGTCCCAGCGTTGAGCTGCTGGTAGTCCACACAGAACCGAGTGGTTCCGTCCTTCTTAGGTACCAGGACTACCAGACAAGCCCAAGGGCTCTGAGATGGTACAATTACCCCTAGGGCCAGCATCTCTTCCACTTCCTTCTCTATGCTACTTTTCACCTCTGCTGATACGCGATAGGCAATCTTATGCAGAGGTCTCTGATCACCTGTAAGCACTGGGTGACCTGTAATGTGTGTCCTGTCCGACTTGTCCGTGAACAGGTCCCTATGCTGCTCTAGCATGGCCTTTGCTTGCACTCTCTGTTGTGCACTGAGCTGAGACTCTATCTCTACCTGCTCTACATAGCCCCCCCTGGAGGTCAGGCAGAGCATTGCTCGCCGGGTACCCCATCGGTGGGCTACAAATTGCCAACACTGATGCCACTCTCTGTTTAAAATATTCCTTAAGCATATTGATAGATAGGTCCGATTTCTACCTGTCTCCCCATCTAACTGTACAACATAGTTGCACTCATTCATCTTTCTGAGTACCGTGTACGGTCCAGACCAGGCAGCCATTCATTTGTTCTGTCGAGTGGGCTTCAGAACAAGAACTTGCTGTCCTGGGATGAATGTTCTGCTACGGGTATTCTGGTCATACAAAGTCTTCTGCTGGGTCTGAGCCTCTCTGAGATTAGCCTGTGCCAACCCCATAAGCATTTCTAACCAGTCTCTGAGATCTACCACATACTGAAGCACAGAAGCATCAGTATTGATAGTCTCCCCTTCCCATCCCTCACGGAATAAGTCAAGAGGTCCCCGTACCCTTTGACCGTATAGCAGCTCGAAGGGAGAGAATCCAGTAGATTCCTGTGGTACCTCTCGGTATGCAAACAGCAAATGCTGTAGGTGAATCTCCCAGTCTTTTCCCTCAGCCTCTAGAAAAGCTTGCAGCATCTGCTTCAGGGTACCATTGAACCTCTCACATAGACCATTTGTCTGAGGGTGGTAAGGGGTTGTGCGCTGGTGCTTCACCCCACACGCATCCCAGAGACACTGTAACAATTCACTCAAGAACTGCGAGCCTTGGTCAGTCAGAATCTCACTAGGGAAACCTACTCTAGTGAATATGACTATCAATGCTTTAGCGAATACCCTAGCGTCGATCGTGGATAGTGCTACAGCCTCAGGGTACCTGGTGGCAAAGTCCACCACCGTGAGCATATAGCATTTGCCAGACCAACTGGGGATCATGAGGGGTCACACTATGTCCTTAGCTACCCTCTGAAAGGGTTCCCCGATTACCGGTAGTGGGTTCAGGGGTACCTTCACACAATCACCCGCCTTACCTACTCGCTGGCAGGCATCACCAGAGTGGCAGAACTCTGCCACTACCCCCGACGTCCACGGCCAGTAGTAACGCTGCAACAGCCGGGCTCTCGTCCGAGTGACACCCTGATGCCCTGATAGTGGTATGGAGAGGGCTACCTGTTACAGTTGCTGCCTATACTCCCTCTGTACCACCAACTGTCTTCTACCTGTCCAACCCCTATCTGGAACAGTAGACCCCTGCTCTCTATACAAGAGCCCACGGTGCCATAAGATCCGACCTGACCCACTGTCCGAGGCAGACTTGGACACCCGGAGTCTCATGCCCTCCAAGCTGGGATCAGACCTCACTGCTTCCCTAAACTGTGCCCCTAATTCTGGCCACCCAATCTTAGTCTCTATGTCAGGTGGAAGGGGAACAGGTAAAGAGGGAGATAAGTCAGAACCTTGTCGCGACTCCGACCTTGCTGACCTGCCTGGTCTCCTGATGGACCCCTGGAACTGTTGGTCCCAAATTCAGGGGGACGGCGAAATCCTCAGGTTCAAATCCTTTGCTCTGGCTCCTAGTAAATTGCTGCAACAGGTGCCAAATAGCCAAGTAACGTGCCCAAGGTCATTACCGAGGAGCACCTCAGTATCTGACCCGGGCAATACCCCCACTTCCCTCATGCCACGTCTGGCACCCCAATCAAGAAAGACCCGGGCAACCTGGATGGACCGCTGTCCTCCGTCTGGCATGGTCACCTGCATCCCGGTGCCCGGCAGCAGATCATCTGAGCGGACCATATCAGGTCGGACCAGGGTAACAGTGGCACCGGAGTCGAGCAAGCCGGCTGGCTGCGTGGCGATCTCCGATGGTCACTTGGCGCAAATGCTTTTGCCGGACATCGTTGGATTGCAACCGGACTGGTGCAATTTGATGTCCCCCCCGTCTCCACGGCTGTGTCACAGGCTGCAGGTGTATCATCTTCCGTCGGCGTCCCTCGCGGGTTTCGGCTGCACTCTGCTCCTCTGTGTGTGCCCTTCGCACGCTGCCGACCGGCTTTGCAGCTGGAGAGCGTTGGCCCTGATGGGGACTTCCGGACTTTGGACAGTCCGGCTTGATGTGACCAGTCTTGTTGCACTGATAGCACCTCCGCTCGTGCTTAATCTCTGCAGGTTTGGGTGCACTTCCATCTGCTGCAGTCTTAGCCTTCCATTGCGGAGTGCTCCGGGCCGCCCTGGCTGGGGCGGCCGCGTCTGGGGCAGTCCCTTTCTTGCGGATCAGTGCTCAGCTGGTGACAAATTCATCAGCCTTGTTAGCAGCATCCACACAAGTCTTTTGTTTACGGTCAAAGACCCATTCTCTTAAGTCCGGTGGACATTGCGGCATATATTGTTCCTTGAAAAAGAGATCCAGCAAACGGTGGAACTTTGTGGCACCACATCCCTCCACCTACTGTGTCCCACGCAACGCCATGCGAGACGCAAAGCGCATGTAGTATTCCCGGTGGCGTTTCTCCTCCGTCCTAAACATGCGTCTGTAAGCTTCTGGGGCGAGGGCATGCTGACTCAATAGCAGGGCATTCACAAGGTGGTTGCCATCCGCCATCGGATTCTAACAGGGGCATGTGCCAACCTGGCACCTCTGCCACTTGTCAGTCAGAAGCCACCCGCTGAGTTAGGCTCCTCACAGTCTGACTTGGGGCAAATGGTGGTCCGATGACTTCCATTCATCCCAGGGCGTGGGTACTTGAGCAAAACTCTGGTGCCCAAATTACTTTCACACCATGGCAACCTCTGAGACTTTCATGTCCGGGACCCGAGCAGACTTGATGGCACCAGGCTTGGTAGCCACATGGTCTCTCGGAATCGCGGACTTGGAAGTCCCCAGCTCATATTACTGTGCACAAGCATGCAGTATGTACTATTAAAACATTATGAAACCAAATATATTTTTCCCATATTTTTTATAAGTCCCAAAGTAGAATGAAAAAACGCGTACAGTAGGTTCATTCCCGGGGCTGTGTCTCAATCCCTCTGAAAACCGGACTTGGGTTTCATAAAAACCCTCACAACCTCATAGAACCTCTATCCTGGTTCTGGGGAATCGGGAATTGAACTGGGGATCCCTCTATTACTGGGGGGGGGGGGGTGACCCTGGTACTGTTCTGGTGATACTTTACACCCCTATGCCCCGCTTACCTTTCTGGTATGTGCTGAAGCAGGGAGTCCTAGCGATGAGTCGCAAAAGCGTTTCCAGAGCAGGATTTTGACCGGAGCCTTGTGCATACATGTTTCCGGGCTGCCTGACCTGACTCATGGGTACATTATTGGGGCGCCCAGCAACTCTGGCACAATCTGATAAGACTTTCTCCCCTAAAATCCCCCCTGAAACTCAAAGCCCAGCAATCCCTGTTTCCTGGCACCCATGGAAAGGTAAAACCCATATAAATTCTTTAATGTCGCCCAATCACATACATTGTAGATACAATAACTGGGTTCAAGAGCTGACACTCTAAAACCTCAAATATGGATCAGAGGTAACCAGCCGGGCATAATACCTTTATTGATGACCTGGTTACCCCTCACCGTCACAGTCTGTCCCTCCCCCGCAGGGAGCCACACGGTGACACAGTCTGTCCCTCCCCGCAGGGTGATACGGTGACACAGTCTGTCCCTCCCCCGCAGGGTGATACGGTGACACAGTCTGTGCCAACCCCCGCAGGGTGACACGTGACACAGTCTGTCCCTCCCCCGCAGGGTGACACGGTGGCACAGTCTGTCCCTCCCCGCAGGGTGACACGGTGACACAGTCTGTCCCTCCCCCACAGGGTGACCTCTCTTACCGTATGGTACCTTTGCCAAATTCATCTATTAATATCAGTGACTTCTCAGTCGCATTATTCACAGCTTTAGCCACCTACAGAGAGACAAACAGAGTCTGGCACCTCTAAGGCTGGCACGGGGGATATACAGAGCCTGGCACCTCTAGGGCTGGCACGGGGGATATACAGAGCCTGGCACCTCTAAGGCTGGCACGGGGGGATATACAGAGTCTGGCACCTCTAAGGCTGGCACGGGGGGATATACAGAGCCTGGCACCTCTAAGGCTGGCACGGGGGGATATACAGAGCCTGGCACATGTAGGCAGGCACAGGGGGTATACAGAGCCTGGCACCTCTAAGGCTGGCACGAGGGGTATACAGAGCCTGGCACGGGGGGTATACAGAGCCTGGCACATGTAGGGCAGGCACAGGCGGAGATACAGAGCCTGGCACCTCTAAGACTTGCACCGGGGGATAAACAGAGCCTTGCACCTCTAAGGCTGGCACCGGGGGATATACAGAGCCTGGCACCTCTAAGGCTGGCACGGGGGCATATACAGAGCCTGGCATAGGGGAGATACAGAGCCTGGCACATGTAAGGCTGGCACAGGGGATATACAGAGCCTGGCACCTCTAGGGCTGGAACAGGGGGATATACAGAGCCTGGCACCTCTAGGACTGGCACAGGGGATATACAGAGCCTGGCACCTCTAGGACTGCACAGGGGATATACAGAGCCTGGCACCTCTAGGGCTGGAACAGGGGGATATACAGAGCCTGGCATCTCTAGGGCTGGAACAGGGGGATATACAGAGCCTGGCACCTCTAGGACTGGTGCAGGGGGATATATGGGATATATGCAGAGTCTGGCACCTCTTGGACAGGCACAAGGGAGATAACACCCGGCATGTCAATGACTAGCACACCTGGTTCAAGTCGATCATGAAGGTGACAGGCCGAGGGACACAGACTCCCGGGTCTGAATACGAGTGAAGATCCCGTCAATGGGACCAATCTCAGCATGAGAGGCCGGAACAAAACTCCCAATCATGGACATGAAGGCGATGAGACCAACCTGAGAGGGGGGTGAAGGGGGGGGGAGAGAGGGGAGGGAGGGGGAGAAAGAGGGAGGGAGGGGGAGAAGAGGGGAGGAGGGGGAGAAAGAGGGGAGGGAGGGGGAGGGAGAAGAGGGGAGGGGAGGGGGGGGAGAAAGAGGGGAGGGAGGGGCGGAGAAAGGGGGAGGGAGGGGGGAGAGAAAAAGGGAGGGAGGGGGGGGGAAAAGAGGGGAGGGAGGGGGGGAGAAAGAGGGATGGAGGGGGGGGGGAGAAAGAGGGGAGGGAGGGGGGAGAAAGAGGGGAGGGGGGATAGAAAGAGGGGAGGGAGGGGGGGGGGGAGAAAGAGGAGGGGTTGAGAGAGAGGGGAGGGATGGGGGGAGAAAGAGGGGAGGGAGGGGGTGAGAGGGGAGGGAGGGGGAGAGAGAGTGAAGGGGGAGAGATATGGGAGGGAGCGGAGTAGAGCGGGGAGGAGGAGAGAGATGGGAGGGGGAAGAGAGAGGGTAGGAGAAGTGTGAGAGAGAGGGGGGGAAGAGAAAGAGAGGGAAAGAAGAGAAAGAGAGGGAGGGAAGAGAAAGAGAGGGAGGGAAGAGAAGAGATGGAGGGGAGAGAAACACAGGGAGAAAAAACATGAGGTGGAGGAAAGGGGGAAATGAAGAGATGGAAGAAAGAGATAGAGCGCGGATACAGCAGGGGGAGAAAGAGACAGTGCTCGGAGAGAGCAGGGGGAGAAAGAAAGAAAGACATGGAGGAAAACAGGGACATGGGAGAGGGGGGAGGAGGAAAGAGAGACATGGGGAGATGGGGGAGAGAGGAAAGAGAGACACGGGGAGATGGGGGAGGGAGGAAAGAGAGACATGGGGAGAGGGGGGAGGGAGGAAGAGAGACATGGGGAGGGAGGAAAGAGAGATGGGGAGAGGGGGAGGGAGAAAGAGAGACATGGGAGAGGGGGAGGAGGAAAGAGAGACATGGGAGAGGGGGAGAGAGGAAGAGACATGGGAGAGGGGAGGAGAAAGAGAGACATGGGGAGATGGGGGAGAGAGGAAAGAGAGACATGGTGAGATGGGGGAGGGAGAAAAGAGACACGGGGAGAGGGGGACGGAGAAAGAGAGACATGGCGAGATGGGGGAGAGAGGAGAAAGAGACATGGGAGAGGGGGGAGGGAGGAAAGAGAGACATGGGGAGGGGGAGGAGATGAGACATGGGAGATGGGGAGAGAGGAAAGAGAGACATGGGGAGATGGGGGAGGGAGAAAAGAGAGACATGGGGAGATGGGGGAGAGAGGAAAGAGAGACATGGGGAGATGGGGGAGGGAGAAAAGAGAGACATGGGGAGAGGGGGAGGAGAGAAAAGAGAGACATGGGAGAGGGGGGAGGGAGAAAGAGAGACATGGGAGAGGGGAGGAGAAAATAGAGACATGGGGAGAGGGGGAGAGAGGAAAGAGAGACATGGGGAGAGGGGGGAGGGAGGAAAGAGAGACATGGGGAGATGGGGAGAGAGGAAAGAGAGACATGGGGAGAGGGGGGAGGGAGGAAAGAGAGACATGGGAGAGGGGGGAGAGAGGAAAGAGAGACATG